>NC_079437.1:59991305-60143805 GCF_903798145.1 Danio aesculapii | reverse complement strand
TAATACACAAATACAATTCGTAATTTCCAAACAATTCGTAAATACACAAATCCAATTTCTAATTTTAAAACAACTTGTAAACACACAAATTCAATTCATAATATTCACAACAATTTGCAAATACACAAATCCAATTCGTAAGTTCAAAGCACAATTCATAAACAAGCAAACCCAATTCGTAATTTCAAAAGACAATTGACCATTGTTTACCTTCAAACTGGTAATTGTTACAACACTAGACCAAGCTTGTCAATTATTAAAACCATCATAAATTCAGTTTATTGCCCTTATTATTTACCATACGAAGTGTTTCTGAACTTATGAGTACAAAACAAGTCATTATGAATGAATGTTGGAAAAAAGCAGCCATTGACTTCCATAGTAGGAACAAAATGACTATGAAAGTCAATGGCTGATTTTTCCCACATTCTTCAGTGTATATTTTAGTGTGAACTATCCCTTTAAACAAAACCATCTCACAGCAGTCAGATGGCAGCAGCTGTTTGCCTTTTACCAGCATTTACTTCAATACAATGAATGCAATCGCTAATAGAGCCATTAACAAGCCTGGAGAGAAATCGTTCAGTTCTTCATGATCCTCCTCCAAGCAGCACAGATCGCACAGTAACATCACATGAGCTGCAGTTATTCTTTCTTCCAGTCTTAGAGACCAAAGGCTACAAAAATCAATGGCTTCTTTCATCACACTGAGCCTCGATACAGAGAGAGAGAGAGAGAGAGAGAGAGAGAGAGAGAGAGAGAGAGAGAGAGAGAGAGAGAGAGAGAGAGAGAGGGGTCAAAGATGCCCACAGATGAGCTTGTGGCTGGAAATAAAGAGTCCTTCTTGTCTGGGGATCCGTTTGGACACTTGACTCATTGGCAAACAAGTTAGTCGAGCGGTGCGTGAAAGTTCTTTGTTAGTTTTCAGATGGTGGTGCAAAAGCGGATGATATTCACAGTTTTAATGTGACATCACACTGTTTAAGGAATGCCCACCCGGAGGGCAAAACAAGGCTTTTCTCTCCTGATTACCATTCATTTGTAGCAGCTTTGTGCACTGTACTAATATAGTAAGACAAGGAGTGTGTTTACATGCTCATTGTTAACCCCAGTGTGTTTAAGCTGGACTTGTAAACGAGTTAACCTGTTTTCCGTTAGCACCGTAAGGTCATAAAAGAGCCAAGTCAATGCTAAAGCATTAAACATCGTTAGAGTTTTGCTGCTTATCCTAACTTAATAGCATAAGCTGCACACAATATATTGAAATAATATCGTTATCGTGATAACAGAATATGTAATATGCATATCACAGAGAAGCACAATAAATTAAGTTAATTGTATGTGCCAAGAATTTGAGTGTTGCACTAATAGGTTGTTTATCCAAATCTGACCAATCAATTTTACTATCGTCATCCCCACCTCCACCACCAGTAGGCGCTGTTAGATTAATTTAATTCTGACAATAAATACTAATGATGCAAAAAAAACTGTGGAAAATGACAACAGCCAATAACAATCTGATTTTTTGCCATTTGTGGTGTTTCACGGTATAAATGTTTGCACATTGTTATCATTTTATAGTTTTAATTACCTCCGAGAAATTTCTACACCTGTTTATTTTAGTATGATTGTGATTTTTTTTAAAATTGCAGATAAAATTGCATTTCGCAAGTTAGTTCCCTCACATTTATGAAATCCAATAGGTAAATTCAAAATATAATTCTTAAATACGCAAATTCATAAGTTCAAAACACAATTCGTAAACACGCACATCCAATTCATAAGTTCAAAACACAATTCGTAAATACGCACATCTAATTCATAAGTTCAAAACACAATTCGTAAACACGCACATCCAATTCATAAGTTCAAAACACAATTCGTAAATACGCAAATCCAATTCATAAGTTCAAAACACAATTCGTAAATACGCACATCCAATTCATAAGTTCAAAACACAATTCGTAAATACGCACATCTGATTCATAAGTTCAAAACACAATTCGTAAATACGCAAATCCAATTCATAAGTTCAAAACACAATTCGTAAATACGCACATCCAATTCATAAGTTCAAAACACAATTCGTAAATACGCACATCCAATTCATAAGTTCAAAACACAATTTGTAAATACGCACATCCAATTCATAAGTTCAAAACACAATTCGTAAATATGCTAATCCAATTCGTAAGTTCAAAACACAATTGGACATCCACAATTCCAATTTGTAAATTCAAAACACAATTCGTAAATACACAAATCCTATTCATAATTTCAAAACACAATTTGTAATTTCAAAGCAACTCAAAAACACAAATCCAATTCGTAAGATCAATCAATTTTAGTATCTTCATCCCCACCTCCTCAGTAGGAACTTTTAGGTGAATTTAATTCTGAAAATAAATACTAATAATGCAAAAAAAAAAAAAAAAAAAAAAAAAAAAAAAGCTGTGGAAAATGACAACAGCCAATACTATTCAGAGATTTTCAGCAAGTCGTGGTGTTTTACTTTATAAACATTTGCACACTGACATAACTTTATAGATTTAATTACCTCAGAAAAAATTCTATACCTGTTTATTTTAGTATGATCATGATTTTTTTTTTAAATTGCAGATAAAATTGCATTTTGCAAGTTAGTTCACTGACATTTACAAAATCCAATTTGTAAATTCAAAACACAATTCGTAAATACACAAATCCACAAGTTCAAAACACAATTCGTAAATACGCAAATCAAATTCGTAAGTTTAAAACACAATTCATAAATACGCAAATCAAATTCGTAAGTTTAAAACAATTCGTAAATACGCAAATCAAATTCGTAAGTTTAAAACACAATTCGTAAATAAGCAAATCAAATTCGTTAGTTTAAAACACAATTGGTAAATACGCAATTAAAATACGTAAGTTTAAAACACAATTCGTAAATACGCAAATCCAATTCGGAATTTCCAAAACACACTGAGTAATTTCAAAACAACTAAAAAAAAACACAAACACAACTTGTAAGTTGCAATCAATTTTAGTATCTTCATCCCCACCTCACCAGTAGGAACTGTAAGGTGAATTTTATTCTGAATATAAATACTAATGATGCAAAAAAAGTTGAAAACGTCAACAGCCAATACCAATCTGAGATTTTAAGCCATTCGTAGTGTTTTACAGTTTAAATGTGTAAATTTCTATACTTGTTTATTTTGTATGTATAAATAAACCTCATGTAACTTAACTGGAATGCCTAAAGGCAGAATTGGTGCAAACGTCTATAATGTTATGATCAGCCATTGTTAATTTTCTTGTTTTATTTTATTTAGGTTTGAATCGCCACGAAAATTCTGGAACAAAAACCAAAACTGAAGATGCTTTATAAAAATTAAAGAAATAAAATAACCAATAAAATATCGTCAGTGAATTTCACCAGCGTTGCCATGACGGCACAATGTAAGCAGCAGGAACAAGTATACTACATAGTATTGTCCTGCTGGCACATTATTTGAGCAGAGCTAGCTTTAGTGTTTAGCAGGTGCAGGTCGTGCACAGTATACGTGTACATGAATTAAACATTAAAGAGGGGGACAATAAAGCTGTTTTGAGCCATTAGTCAGTGGTGTGCTTTGTTCAGAGCAGCAACAAACCGCCTTTCCACACAAAAAGCCATTGAAATGAATAGGTTTCATAGCACAGCGCTTTTCGCGTTCAGTGTGAAAGCCACTTCACATTGTGCACTGACTACAGATGGAGGGAGCGTAAAACCAGTGCAATGAACACTCCTGGGTTTTTTTGGCTCGGATTTTTCTTTCGACCAAAAATCTGAATGATTTAAAATCAGATCATTTTCAGTAGCCAAAAGTTTGTGCCTCCCTAATTTTATTATTTAGAAAACATTATGTTCACTAATCATAAACCAAGTGCCTTTACGCTTGAATATTCATACAGTGCGCATGGCAATATCATCCTGTTACTGAACTGTTAAAGCAAGTGATAACTGGTCAGGATGTAACACGCAGTTAGGCATGTTTCCTAGCCACAATACCACAACAATTTAGGTATCAATATTGCACAATCTGACTATAATAACAGACCCAAAAAAACTGTAGTCTGAATCCAGCATAGGTGATATTTCCAACTCTAAACTACAACAAAGCCTTTTTAAAATCAAGTTTTTAGAAATAAAATTGAACAGTCGCTGAACAAACAGAATCGTTTGATTAGACAAGCTCCTAAATTAACACATGCTTTACCTTGAAAGGCTGTGTATTGAAACCGTGTTGCAAGTTTTAGACTCTACAGCCCGATTCCTGCTTAAACAAGAGTACACCTCGGGCTGAAAGACATGTCAGCTGGAGGATTGAATTTAATGGAGACTGGACGAGAGGAATGGCTTCTTTAGCAATCAAATATGTATCTTAATAAATCTGAGGATCCTGCAAAAGCATGGCAGGGATGTTTTCAGGAGGTGTCCAGCTCCTCCAGGAACACTACAGGATCAGGGCTTTAAAGGAGACACATGGTAGGTTTCATTCCCTTGAGGTCCAATTAGGAGGAGGACAGGCGGCGGGAAAGCGTTCACGCGAACATGTGAAACATCCCAAGGTGGAAACTTCGGAAAATTCTCTGGTCGGCAGCACTCCATTGATCATACAATCCACCATCATCTCAAACACAGCATCAGACCAAATCTTCGAGCCCTGTACAATGTTTTCAACGCAAAAACAGGAAAAATTGTATACGCTTTACCTGTTTGTTTACACAACAATGCATTTTGGGGATTGAAAATTAGTTTCAAAAAACAAGTTTTGGAAATGGCTGAATACACCGAGTATGGGAATCTTTGAAAAGATAGTATTGGGTCAGACCTGGGAGAATTCCCTCTCACTAAAGCCGATTTTCCACTGCAAGGTTTAGTACCCTACCTACTGGTACATCTTTTGTATCACCTAGGGTGAGGTTCCAAGCTAGCTGTGCCATAAACAAAATATGACATCTACACACCAATTTAAATCACTAGCGTCATTGGATTTGAAACACAAGACACCAAACATACAGTATTTCAAGTCCATGCGAACCGGAAGTTGCTGAGACTTTTATTTCAATATGTTTATGTACTTCCAACTGAAACGGAATATTGAGTAGGGGGCGGGACTGTCTTTGCGCATCATTCCCTCATAGCAAATTAACTGTTTGAGAGGCTATTAATATGCAGTGGCTATGGAAGCGCTCAGTATGATGTCAACAGAAGGATCTAAACTAGCCTAGAGCGCCGTCTGCTGTTAAAAACTAGCCTAGAGTGCCATCCATTGGTAAAAACTAGCCAAGGTCTGTTGTTAGTATCATCTGCTAGTAGAGCACTGTCTAATGTAAAAACTAGCCTGGAGCGCCATCTATTAAAAACTAGCCTAGAGAGTCATCTGCTGTTCAAAACCAGCCTAGAGCAACATCTGTTAAAACTAGCCTAGAGCGCCATCTCCTGTTCAAAACTATCCTAGAACATCGTCTGCTGATAAAATCAGCCTAGAGCAGGGGTGTCCAAACTCGGTCCTGGAGGGCCGGTGTCCTGCAGATTTTAGCTCCAACTTGCCTCAACACACCTGCACGGATGTTTCTAGAAAGCCTAGTAAGTGCTTGATTAGCTAGCCCAGGTGTGTCTGATTGGGGTTGGAACTAAACTTTGCAGGACACCGGCACTCCAGGACCGAGCTTGGACATGCCTGGCCTAGAGTATTGTCTGCTGTTACAGCATGGTCTACTGTTCAAAAATAGCCTAGAGCAACATCTGTTAAAACTAGCCTAGAGCATCATCTGTGGTTAAAAACTAGCCTAGAACATCGTCTGCTGATAAAAACCAGCCTAGAGTATTGTCTGCTGTTACAGCATGGTCTACTGTTCAAAAATAGCCTAGAGCAACATCTGTTAAAACTAGCCTAGAGCATCATCTGTGGTTAAAAACTAGCCTAGAACATCGTCTGCTGATAAAAACCAGCCTAGAGTATTGTCTGCTGTTACAGCATGGTCTACTGTTCAAAACTAGCCTAGAGCATCATCTGTTAAAACTAGCCTAGAGCATCATCTGTGGTTAAAAACTAGCCTAGAGTGCCATCTATTGTTCAAAACTAGCCTAGAGTGCCATCTATAAAAACCTAGCCTAGGGCAACATCTGCTGTTCAAAACTAGCCTAGAGCGCCATCCATTGGTAAAAACTAGCCTAAAACGCCGTCTGTTGTTAGTGTCATCTGCTAGTAGAGCACTGTATAATGTTAACAACTAGCCTAGAGCACCATCTGTGAAAAACTAGCCTGGAGTGCCATCTGCTGTTCAAAACCAAATTCAGCATCACTACGACGAGTTTTGAAAATCTCAGAACCGGCTTCTCAAGAAGACTTTTGACCACAGCTCATAGATCATTTAGAGAATCTATTGAATGCAGGATGACAGAAGCGCAGATGGAGCAGGAATCCAGACACGACAGCACATTCCTGATACTCGTCACAACTCGTAACCTTTCCCCAAATGTATACATACATTACTCATGGGCCCTTGAACGCCAGACAGTTACTCAATTACTAATTTGTTAAACAGGCTTCTCTTGGAGTTCACTTTTTTTACTGGATCACTCTTTCGGGACTAACCGGAATGATTATCACTCCTGCTGGGATTTGAACCACTTCAGATGTTTAAAGACTACACCACATTATTAACTAGTCACTTCTGATCCGCAAACTGGTCACACATGCTTCAGTTAACTGACACAAATAAAACAGCGGCGACATGATAATACGGTAGCCCTATTGTTTGTTTACGCAAAGGGATGCACATCCAAGTAGGTCTGGACAATTAATCGGAAAGAAACCGCAAGCAAATTTCATAACCTTTAACCAGTGGTGTAAAGTAACAACTTACAAATACTCAAATTAGGGCTGGGCGATATAGCAAAAATATTGAACGATAACGATATATATTTCGATATAAGTTGTTAAAGCTTCCAGATTTAAAAGTGTACCACAACAATAACTGGTCACAAAAATTAGAGGGTCAATTAAACGGCATTAAACTGTGGCTGAAAATTTGATATATGTCAAATATCAACACACTTTTAGATTCCCATTGTTGCACATTTCGATATCGCGATTCGATATAATATTGTTTATCGGTACAGCCCTAACTCAAATTACTGTAACTGAGTAGTTTTTCTACTAAAAGTAATTTTAGAAATGTGTACGTTTACTTGCGGTACTACTATTTTCCATCAACCTGCAGACTCTACTTGTCCAATCAAATCACACATAAAAAATTAGCATCATACAGAACAAACATTGAAAGTGTCCAAGAAGACAAAAAAACAATACACACAATTGTTTAGATTAGGGCTGAAAAAATTTAATATTGCAATATTTGCGATATATATTGCGATATGAATACAATTTCACCAGATGACGTAACATCTCTATTTGGAAAGAATTTAGAATGCAAGTTTGATTGGGATGATTCTGCAGTAGGAATGCACCACCATAAAAATCTAATAGTTCTAAATCTAATTTTTGGGGTCCCCCAACACACTTTCGTTGTTGTCTGAGCTATTTGCAGTGCGTTTCTGTATTTGCATGTGTTGTGAGTATTTTCGTGCACATGTTTAGTCGGAGATTGTTGAATTAATGTTAACTACTTGCATCTCCATAAAAATCTTATAAACAATCTATAAAATTTTGGGGTCCCCCGACACATTTTTGTTGTGGTCTGTGCTATTCGCAGTGCATTTTTGTATTTGCATGCGTTGTAAGTATTTTCACGCATAACAATCTATAAATACAATCAAGACAAAGATACAATTGAAATATAGTTTTTATCGTTTCCTGAGTCTGACGGTATTCAAGTACAGTAACTGAATGATAAAAATTTTAATAATTCAATAAACTTAATCGCCACAAATGGTGCAGTTTCTCATATCTGAACACTTTTTAAATCATTATACAAATCACAGCAACAAAAACACATGCAAATGATTTGTTATAATTCAAACTCAACATTGCATATCCTGCAATGTGACTATTGCGAAAGATCACATTGCGATATCGATGCTGAAACAATATATTGTGCAGCCGTAATTTAGATGAAAATGAAGATTTCTACTGTACGAGGACTGAAGTCACCAAATGGCCTTAAACAATCACTAAATTCCCTACAGAATGTTACGTTTTACACACACACATGCACAAATAGCCTATACATGCATCAGCTTAATACTCAAGACTTTTAAAAGTGCTCATTTTTACTCATATTTCAAGTGATATTTATGACAGATACATTTACTCTACCTGCACTACATTTTCAGGCAAGTAATGGTACTTTTACTTACGCATGATTTTTCAATACTTTTCCACTACTGCTTAAAACCAATGTAATTTCCCCATGTCAGATATTAAATTTTTGAAATCCCGCTAATACTTTGCCTTTAAAAATGAATTCTTGCGTGTGGAAGAACAGTGCGTTTGAGATTCTCCCTGACATCGCGGTTAGTGCATTGTTCATGTGTGCGGCAACCTGACAAAAAAAATATTTAAAAAATGCGAGTCTCTCATACGTCAGGTAACTGTCTTTGTTTATTGCTGGGTTACTTGGTGCAAGCATTTTCACTTCAGCAAGTCAGTTCAAGCGAATGCAGACAAGGTAATTAATATTCAAAGACCTGACAGATTATTAGTAACTATAGTTTATAGTGTAGTTTAAAATTTTAGGTTATAACATGTCAAACATCCAACCCAGGCTAATTGGAAATATATGCCCAGGGCTACATTTTAGAGAACCGAGAAATACGTACCCTGGACTACGTTGTCTTGCAAATTTTTTTTCACAAATCCACTAGAGGGCGCCATGTACATTTTTTGACAATCACAAATACGTTACTGTGGCACGTTTATTCATATGTGCCATTTCTCATGAATGCAGTGAACATTTCTGTGAATATTTACATCGTTCTGGCCCCATTTTAGACAACTGTTATTTTCTCTGTTTTTAATTAAAACTCGTCTTTTACGTTAAAAATGAAAGGTGATCTTTTGTTCACAAGATGACTCATGAAATTTTAAGCATTTTGTGCTTTGATTTCAGTGAAGTACTGATCAAATACCCATGAGAGTATAACAGATTCAGGGACACTGGAGCGTTTTAAAGCCGTGAAGATCGGCTGATCTGTTTATAAGCTGACATACGAGCGATCCGCTGATGAATCGACTCCAGTGTTCCTGTATCTGTGGTTACACTCAGTAAACAGCGTTGAGTTCATTGAACTGATGACCTTCACGGCTAATCACAGCCATTTCTGTTGAGCACGTGAACACAATGGCCAATCAGCGCTGTTTAAGAACGCGCTCAAATGTTAGCTGGAAATGGACATTTTTAACAATTCTGTATCGATTGGTATTGAATTTCAGTATCATAACAACGCTACTTGCATACAATCTTATCAATTTTAAAAATGTTTTTCAAAGGGCTCTTCAAATCATGAAAATATGCTTCATATAAAGGGACAGTTTAGCCAAAAATGTCAATTCTGTCATCATTTCTTCTGTCACCCTCCTCTTCTTCCAAGCCAATTTGAGTTTCTTTCTTCTTTTGAAAACAAAGGAAGATACATTGAAAACTTTGGAAAAATCAGCCATTGACTTCAATAGTATATTTTGTTTCTACTATGGATGTCAACGGCTAGCGTTTTCCCCCCAACGTTCTTCAGAATATCTTGTTTTGTGTTCAACAGAAAAAAAACATTCCTAAAGGTTTAAAACCACAATGAATGAGGGTAAAATGTGAGGAAACTATGCCTTTAAGTATGGTTTACTGAAAAGTTTAGAAAAAAATCGTTTAGTTTTTTTGTCAGCATTTTTCAGCATCAACGACTGTCTAGCATGCAAACTACAATGCTTAAATATGCTGTCTAGTTAGTTAGCACGCTTTTAATAGCACTACGGACTGGCTAAAAAGGTTTAGTACACAATAGATTTTCAGAAAGTGAACCACAAAAATCCTGTGCATGTAGGCAGCTTACCAGATTTTCATTGTAGAAACCTAAAATGCGCTCTATTTATGTGGCTATTTAGGTTTCAAGACTGCTATACTCAAAAATGGCATCTAACATTAGCCCTCGGTAACAGACGCACAGCAAGTTGCCATCATTTTGAGAGATCGCAACCATAGTGAGCAATGCAGTGCTCAAACATGATGTCTAGCTAGGATACTTCATATAAGCCCCAAATTTTTGTAGCCCATCACTGAGTCTATTTATTTACTTATGTTAATATATATTTATTTTATATTAATTCCAGTAATGTTACTGAATCAAACGCCAACTTTTATTTGATTAATTTGCAATACAGTTGGTAAAGTATTTTTTTTATCCTTTAGTAGACATATTATACAAGACTAAGACTTGCTTTGTTTACCAGACGAGTTGGATTTGCATTGTAAACCTTCAATAAAAGTTCATTAGGTATTATTTTTTATCTCATGTTTTAAGTTACTACACTCTCAAAATCATTACAAACTTTTGCGCAGAAATATCAAAAAAATAATAATAATAAATGTCAGCAGATTCTGTATAGCCCTGGTTATATGTAGGAGACTCAACTGCTTCTCACATAGAGAAACATTTGTAGGCAGCAAGGTCTCGTGCTGTCTAGATAGGACACTTGTTGCAAGATCTAAAGATTGTATTGGCTAAAAAGGCTACAGGAGCTCAACCGATTCTAGATGTATGCAATAGATGTCTCTAAAGAACATAATGATCAAATATTTTAAAGGGGGGGCTATTATTCCCCTTTTTACTTCAGGCAAAATAAGCCACTGATGTCGCTAGAATGTGTGTATGTGAAGCTTCAGCTCAAAATACCTCACAAATATTTTTTCTCTTTGAAGCTTCCCTTTTTAAGTTTTGGTCCAAATTGAGTGGTTTTGGTGATTGCCGCTTGGTGATTCAAAATAAGGCGAAGCTACAAATGCCTGCATGTTAGCATAGAGACAGATTCAAAAATTTGTGCATGATAAAACTCCACATTTATAATAACTTAGTCGCTGACATTATCTTCAGGGGGTGAGAACTCTAATGGCGGACAGCTGCTTCTCACTCAGGGCTTTCTATACAAATGAGGCACAGATCGTCACTAATGGGCGGGGCTTTTCCCCTCTCATGACATCATACAAAGTGAGAATGTCAATCAAAGTGTTTCTGCAGACTGTTTTTATAAAGTGTGATTATAAAAAATAACAATAAAAAAATTTGACCATTAGAAGCTGGTTATGTTCACAGATTGTTGCCACACAACTGTGTTTAAATCCATTATAAAAGTAATATTTACATAATATGTCCCCTTTAAATGTGCAGTTAAGATGCTCAATAAATTCTCACACATCAAGACCCTGTATATATAGAAAAATAGACATAACCTTAATACGAGGCTTGGCTCTGAGACCATGATAACCAAAAAATGTTGCCTACGTAGGCAGCTCACTAAGTTTTGATTCCCAGTCATAGAGTTGCTATGACTGAAGTCAGTCCAGTCATTTAAAACCCGACGCCGGTCAAAACAAACAGCTTTAAATGGTCGCCATCACAACAATTGAACACAACAACCGAAATACGCCTCATTTAACCATAACTTTCTTTGACAGTACAATAAAAGTGTCAGTTTACAGTACACTCGACGTCGTAATTACAGGAGTAATAGTCCAACTAACGAGACTGACTGATTGACGGCTGTGGGTTAGCTTAGCATGCTATTCTAAACCCTAAGATCAAACGGCGAAACAGAATCACCCGCATAAAACATCACCCACCTCGGCCTCTCCTTCCTCCAGACTCCGCAGGCTCCATACCACCAGCCCCTGGACCAGCAAGATCGTTAAACCGGCAGCGATTACGAGTTTGTACCGTCTGAGGAGCTTCTGTACACGGGTACTCGCGACCATCTTTCCCCCGTGAATCATTCGCATACAGCAGCGAGTCAGGCTAGCCGCGAGTGACACTTGGTGGGAGTCGATTCCACAGTTCGGACTGTCAACCGAACAACGCCTATTGAGATAGGTTTGCGGTGTGGAGTTGTTCACACCAAATGATTCTGATTCAACTGAATCGCAGAGTGCTGTTCGGAAAGAAACTGAACGCTTGCGTGAAAATATTGTATTATTAAAAGAAGGACATGATTTACAAATTGACGACAATTGTGATTGTTGTTGTTAGTATAGTAAGTTTTTAGAATGATAATAATGATAATCATTTTTATAAAATCTACGGATTTAATTTAATAATAAATCATTACATGCTTCTATCAGCAGAAAACTTATGTAAAACCTAAACAAACGTCTAAAAATGGCCTGTTTTTGTTATTTAGATCAAATGCTCTTTAGTGTTACGTGACAACATTTGAATAAATGTCATCAGTAATTTGCAGAACAAAACATGTTTTATGTTATCACACATCTATATTCATATTGATTTTTGGACAACACAATGCCAGTGTTTTATCTTCAGAAGAGTTCAGAAATCAATATTTGCTGAAATAATCCAGAACCCCAACAAATGACAGCATTTATTATTGATTTGATACCAATTTTCATTTATTACTATTTACCACTTTCCGATAAATAATAACATCTTTATCAAATAATAATAAAAAAGTTTGATTTGAAATGTTCATGAAATTCGATCAATCCTTTAAAGGATAAAACAAATATTAATATTTGTAATATAACAGTATTATACTCACAGTAGTAAACACAGACAAATGGAGAATTTTCAAGAATTATTATTATTATTTTTATTTATAGTAAAATATAGTAAAATTTCTAAATACCTTAAAGTGACATTTAAAGGCTTAATTAGGTTAACTAGGCAGGTTAGGGTAATTAGGCAAGTTATTGTATTACGATGGTTTGTTCTGTAGACTATCGAAAATAAATAATAGTCTACAGCTTAAAGGGGCTAATAATATTGACCTTAAAATGACTTAGAAAAAAGAAAAAACTGCTTTTATTGTAGCCGAAATAAAACAAACAAGACTTTCTCCAGAAGAAAAAATATTATCAGACACACTGTGAAAATGTTCTTGCTCTGTTAAACATCATTTGGGAAATATAAAAAAAAAAATAAAAAATTTCAATGGGGGTTAATAATTCTGACTTTAACTGTATATATATATATATATATATATATATATATATATATATATATATATATATATATATATATATATATATATATATATATATATATATGTATATATATATATATATATATATATATATATATATATATATATATATATATATATATATATATATAGATATATATAGATATAGATATATATAAATATATATAGATATGTACATAGATATATATACGTATATCTATATATATCTATATATATATATCTATATATCTATATATCTATATATCTAGATATCTCTCTCTCTCTCTCTCTCTCTCTCTCTCTCTCTCTCTATATATATATATATATATATATATATATATATATATATATATATATATATATATATATATATATATATATATATATATATATATATTAATATATAATTTTCTTTCATACTTTCATTAATCATATTTTTTCATATTAACAGCTCATTTGCAAAGTACGTGATTTACGAATATCAATAAAATCTGTACATGAAAAAAATCAACGAATATCTGAATGGTTATAACTCTCTGCAGAATATCGCACTCTGACACTGGGCGGCGCTCTTTATATTTGAAAGTTCTTGCTGATCTCCAAGACAACCGGTAAATGTTTGAGGAATGTTTCCTCTTTTTTTTAGAAATACAAAATCTGATGACTACAACAAAATGACACTAAACTTTACAAATTATGTATTAAATGTGGAAGACTCAACACAATGGTGTCAAATTGGGTCCAGAAAAAGAACATACATGCCTTATCCGTGTGTGCGTGCGTGCGTGCGTGCGTGTGTGTGTGTGTGTGTGTGTGTGTACATATGAAAATAAATAAAATGTTTGAGAAATGTTTCAGCTTGTGTTTTTAATCTTATAAAACAAAACATGTTAATTTTCATTTTTGATTAATTATATATATATATATACATACATACTTTTGTTTATTTCACATTATCCTACATTTACTTAACATTTATTTTTATCCAAATAAGCGACTTTAACAGGCGAGGATAAAAGAAGCACCTCAAATCATCAGAGTAGCAGTAAATAAACGCTATGATAAGTATAAGTTACTTTAAATCTATAAATCTTTTAACTCTGACGCCGAAATGAAGAAATTCTACTAAGATGAAGGCAGACCTCATGAATATTAATGAGCTCGCGCAATCGTCGCTTAGCAACCGTCCACTCACGACGCTTATTGTTATTTATAAGACAAAACTCCTCGCCATAGTAGGATTTCCCCAGTCTGTTCACGGATGCCAACAAAGTGTCCGGTGCTTCGTGAGGGTTGACCAAATAGGATGTGTGTCGTGACAGACGTTCAGCTGTAGGTCTGAGACTCTCATCAGTTGTGAAATGAAGCTTCACGACTTCTATGAGGACTTTTTCTGAGGCATTTTGAGGAGAGAAAAGGGAGAGAAGTGTGTATTTTTTGGGAGATGTCCAGCACTGTGCCACCGACCGTCCCCTCCATGAGCTTCCCGGAGGACCAGCGCACTATCGTGGTGGGAGCCTGTGAGTAAAACTATTTCAGATGTATGGAGATAAATACCGCGTTTAAAGGGACAGCTCACCCACAATATAATTAACCGTTTAACGATTTCAATATTTAAAAAATCTAACGTTATCGATTATAAATCATCACATATTTGTATCAGCAGAAAACAAAGTCTAAAACTGTAAAATTAATCTGTCGTCTAAAAAATGTCTAAAAAACGACGCTACACGACTCTTCTGAGGCTCTGGAGAAAAGTGTGTATTTTTGAAACTGTGAAAATCAGATGTTTATGAAAGTAAATACCGTATTTAAAGGCACAGTTCACCCACACTATAGTTAAACGTTTAACGATTTCATCATTCATTCATTCATCTTTCATTTCCTTTTCGGCTTGGTCTCTTTATTACTCAGGGGTCGCCACAGCGGAATGAACCGGCAACTTATCCAGTTTAACAATTTCAATACTCACATATTTGTATCAGCAGAAAACATGGTCTAAAACTGTTATCTACAATTAAACTGTCGTCTAAAAAACGTCTAAAAAACGTCTAAAAAATTAACCTACACCACTCTGGTCACTGAACACTTTGGTCGCTCTGGAGAAAAGTGTGTATTTTTGAAATGTAAATCAGATGTTAATGAAAATAAATACCTTAGTTAAAGGGACAGTCACCCACAATTTAAAATTAACCGTTCACTGAACAAGTTTTTTGAATGATTTCAATATAAAAATAAACGTGACCGATTATAAATCATCACATATTTGTATCAGCAGAAAACAAAGTCTAAAACTGTTAAATTAAACTGTCGTCTAAAAAATGTCTAAAAAAAACGACGCTACACGACTCTTCTGAGGCTCTGGAGAAAAGTGTGTATTTTTGAAACTGTGAAAATCAGATGTTTATGAAAGTAAATACCGTATTTAAGGGGACAGTTCACCCACACTATAGTTAAACGTTTAACGATTTCATCATTCATTCATTCATCATTCATTTTCTTTTCGGCTTGGTCTCTTTATTACTCAGGGGTCGCCACAGCAGAATGAACCGCCAACTTATCCGGTTTAACAATTTCAATACTTAAAAAAAATAACCGATTATAAATCCTCACATATTTGTATCAGCAGAAAACATGGTCTAAAACTGTTATCTAAAATTAAACTGTCATCTAAAAAACGTCTAAAAAACGTCTAAAAAATGAACCTACACCACTCTGGTCACTGAACACTTTGGTCGCTCTGGAGAAAAGTGTGTATTTTTCAAATGTAAATCAGATGTTAATGACAATAAATACCTTAGTTAAAGGGACAGTTCACCCACAATTTAAAATTAACCGTTCACTGAACAAGTTTTTTGAATGATTTCAATATAAAAATAAACGTGACCGATTATAAATCATCACATATTTGTATCAGCAGAAAACAAGGTCTGAAACTAAAATCAAAACTGTCGTCTAAAAAACAGCTAAAAATAACACTACACGACTCTTCTGAGGACTTTGGTCGCTTGTGAGAAAAGTGTTTATTTTTTAACCTGTGGAAATCAGATGTTTATGAAAATAAATATCGTATTTAAAGGGACAGTTCACACACAATATAATTCACTGTTTAACGATTTCAATATTTAAAAAATAATAAACATTACCGATTATAAATCATGACATATTTGTATCAGCAGAAAACAAAGTCTAAAACTGTTATCTAAAATTAAACTATTGTCTAAAATATGTCTAAAAAAACTATGATACATGACTCTTCGCTCGGGAGAACACTGTGTATTTTTGAAATGGAAATAAGATGTTTATGAAAATAATTACTGTAGTTAAAGGGACATTCACGCACAACATAATTAACCATTTAATAATTTCAATGTTTTAAAAAAATTAACGTTACCGATTCTGAATCATCACATATTTGTATCAACAGAAAACAAGTCTAAAACTCTTGTCTAAAATTAAAACTAATTTAAAAATTGTCTAAAACACGACGCTAAACGACTCTTCTGAGGAGTTTGGTCGCTCTGGAGAAAAGTGTGTATTTTTTAAATAAAAATCAGATGTTTATGAAAATAATTACTGTAGTTAAAGGGACAGTTCATCCACAATATAATTAACCATTTACTGACCAAGTTTTAAGAACGATTTCAATATCATTTTGTAAAAATCTAACGCTACAGATTATAAATCATCAAATATTCGTAACAGCAGAGAACAAGGTCTAAAACTGTTATCTAAAATTAAACTATTGTCTAAAAAAACGTCTAAAAACATAACCTACACGACTCTTCTGAAGACTTTGGCCGCTCGGGACAAAAGTGTGTATATTTGAAACTGTGGAACTCAGACGTATATGGAAATCAGATATATGGAGATCAGATGTTTATAGAAATATAAACGATTTCAATATCATTTAAAAAATCTACGGTTCTTTCAATTTAATATATATCATAAATCATAACACAGCAAGAAGGTCGCTGGTTCGAGTCCCGTCTGGGCCAGTTGGCATTTCTGTGTGGAGTTTGCATGATCTCCCAGTGTTGGCGTGGGTTTCCTCCGGGTGCTCCGGTTTCCCCAACAGTCCAAACACATGAACCCCTGATGAATAAAGGGACTAAGCCGAAGGAAAATGGATGAATGAATATATACATAAAACAAATAAATATGACTCATCTGCTTCTCTGAGTTGGTTGACCCAGAACTTGAATTAATGTACAGTAAGGTGAGTACATTATAAGTAACTTTTTTCCGCTGAAGATGTAATTTAATTACAGTAACTAGTTACTTTGTAACTAATAACACCCAACCCTGTTCACTTCACACTATCATGGAGCACATATATTGTACTTAACATATGGACATGTTATTACACCTTTAATATCATAACTTAATTATGTTATGAACTTAATTGAACCTAATTTAATTGATTTGACCTATACAGGCCTATGGGTCTAAGACCAGATGTCCACATCAAATTTAAAAAAGTGATTTCATATACATGGAAAGCAAATTAAATACTATAAAATGTCTTCAATGTTAAAACATCAGTGAGATTCATTCATTTTCTTTCCGCTTAATCCCTTATTTATCAGGGGTCGTCACAGCGGAATGATCCGCCAACTATTCCAGCATATTTTTATACAGTAGATGCCCTTCCAGCTGCAACCCAGTACTGGGAAACACCCAAACACTTTCACATTCACACACACACTCATACACTACGACCAATTTAGTTAATCAATTCTCCTATAGCACATGTGCTTGGACTGTGCGGGAAACCAGAGCACCCAGAGGAAACCCACGCCAACACAGGGAGAACATGCAAACTCCACAGAGAAATGCCAACTAGCTCAGCCGGGATTGGAACTAGCGACCTTCTTGCTGTTAGGCGACAGTTCTAACCCCATCAATGAGATTTTCAATCATTTTTATTGCATGACTGGTAGATTAAAAAAAAAGTCAGGCCAAGTGTTTTGAAAACCACTGATGTTGTGTTTTTTCCAGTCTGCTGTCTGGTGTTTTTCTTCATGATCGTGGTGCTACTGCTGATCCTCTACCGAAAGGTTCCTCTTTGCTGCAAAATGAGGGTTTATCGGGAATCTCGTACTGACATGGTAAGAAGTTTCAGGTGAATTTTCACGTCTTTTGCTTTCATTTTTTTCCATAGAAAAGATATTTGCATCCAATTTGTGCACCCATGGGTATGCTGAGATGAAAAGGAGGGACACTGTGGCATTGTTCGCTATTTAAAGAGCTTATAAAAGTCCAAAACGTGAATACATGTTGCTTATTGCACACACAGGGATGCACAGCAGCACAGAAATATCTTAAAATTGTACTAATTTAATATTAAATTATTTTTTTTATTATTATTATTATTTTATTATTATTATTATTATTATTATTATTATTATTATTATTATTATTATTATTATTATTGTATATATCTGCAAGTTACAAAAAAACTACATATATTTTGACATATAGGCTATATAGAGTATTGTATTAAACAATTATATTTATTTAGTTATATTTATAACATAATATTATATATAATATCTGCAAGATTTACTTTTACAAAACCTTTTTAATATTTAAAATGATTGTACTAAAATGCATATAATTTTATACTTTGTGTATTATTACTTTGTGAAAATACTTTGTGCATTTTCACATGAGTGGAGAAAAAGTTTCAAGTATAGTTGAAGAGTTACCTATCTGACCTAGTTTGATAACCCTGCGAATGAAGAGTGTCCCTGGATGTTTTTATTTCTGCACGTTTGGTACACTGACACACAAACAGAGATTACTCATTATCTTTTCCTTAACTGTGCTCAATTTCATTGTGTACTTCACCGAACGCTCTGACTCGGCTTGTACATTGTTAACGTCAGCTGCAATGATGAGCAAAACAAACCAAGAATAGTAGCGTAAGCAAAAAAACAACAACATTTAATGCCTGAACATTTAGTCAGCTTTAAGAAGAGAAACGTTGCTGTGAGTCAGATGTTTGAAGCATCTAAACATCCTGTTCAAGAGGATAAAACTGTGACACACACAGTACACAGTGCACATTACACAGTAATCAGAGAGTAAACTGAGTGAAACTTAACCAGGGGCACTTTTAAAACAGTGTTTATTGTGGAAAAAGTGCTCTTCAAAAGAATATACTTGATGTTTTCAGACAATAAATGAAAATTTATTGTAGTTTAAATTGATATTAAATACATTTAACTGAACTTAAGAGCACTTTTTTTACTGCTTAATGTACTGACAGGTGTTCATGGTCAAATAAATACAGATTTATTGATTTCTGTTTATTCTGAGAAGTTGATTTCATTGTAACTTAAATTACACATGAAGTTTCAGTTTAGTCCAGTTGAAAGATTTCAATTTTAAAATGTATATTATATTAATTAATACCACTGGTAAGATTATAATCAAGTACTTCTCTTGTGCTTTAATGTGGTAATCAATATATTTAAATAATAGTATTTGTTTAAAGTATGACTAATTCACTTTAAATTAATTAAATGGCCTTCGAATTGTCACCGTTTCCGCCCCCCCAAAATAATTAACTGGCAACAAAGAATATGATGTTGATAGTATGATAGTATTGACAGGATTTAAAAAACAATAGAAATAACAGACATGAGGAAATTGTGTTGATTGTAGGTTATAAATATTCATTTCTTTTCAATTCATCGCTCAACACTGGCTGAAAATATATTACTGACTTGGGCAGAGGGTGCAGTGTATTTCTAGCTAGTCTACCTGTGTGACCTACTCTTGTTTCTCTTCTAATGTGTGTTCACACTTGAGGATGTGCAGTTAGATTAGACTAAAATGGAAATATGTGCTTCAGCTTACATTGTTGTGAAACTACAAAAACATACTTCAGCAATCTGTGCGTTTGACTGTAGTTTATAGGTGAAATCAACACTAGAGGGCAGTATGATGGCAAAACTTTTTCGCCTTATTACTTTAATGATATTTACAAGGACGTATTATTGAAGAATAAAAGATTATTTTCATGCTGTTTTAGGTTTAGGGAAGGATTTAGCTCAGTGGTTCGTTAGCTGATCTGTAGGATAAGCACCACCTTCGTCTAGATGTGTACAAGAAGGACATGAAAACCTCCAACAAAACACCCTCTAATGGATTTGTCATCTGAAACGTACAACAAAACACACCCTAAGTAACGTATTTCAGATTCTCACAAATGTAGACAGCGCCCTCTAGTGGATTTCTCTCTGAAACGTACGACAAAACGCACCCTAAGTAACGTATTTCAGATTCGCACAAATGTAGACATCGCCCTCTAGTGGATTTCTCTCTGAAACATACAACAAAACGCACCCTAAGTCATATATTTCAGATTCGCACAAATGTAGACAGCGCCCTCTAGTGGATTTCTCTCTGAAACATACAACAAAAAGCACCCTAAGTAACATATTTCAGATTTGCACAAACGTAAACAGCGCCCCCTAGTGGATTTCTCATCTGAAACGTACAACAAAACGCACCCTAAGTCATATATTTTAGATTCGCACAAATGTAGACAGCGCCCTCTAGTGGATTTCTCTCTGAAACGTACGACAAAACGCATCCTAAGTAACCTATTTCAGATTCACACAAATGTAGACAGCGCCCTCTAGTGGATTTCTCTCTGAAACGTACGACAAAACGCACCCTAAGTAACGTATTTCAGATTCGCACAAATGTAGACATTGCCCTCTAGTGGATTTCTCTCTGAAACGTACGACAAAACGCACCCTAAGTAACGTATTTCAGATTCGCACAAATGTAGACATCGCCCTCTAGTGGATTTCTCTCTGAAACATACAACAAAACGCACCCTAAGTCATATATTTCAGATTCGCACAAATGTAGACAGCGCCCTCTAGTGGATTTCTCTCTGAAACGTACGACAAAACGCATCCTAAGTAACCTATTTCAGATTCACACAAATGTAGACAGCGCCCTCTAGTGGATATGCCATCTGAAACGTACAACAAAACGCACCCTAAGTAACATAATTCAGATTCGCACAAATGTAGACAGCGTCCTCAAGTGGATTTCTCATCTGAAACGTGCAACAAAACGCACCCGGAGCAACGTATTTTAAGTTTTACAAAAAATGCCACCTATTTACAATGAACCTGGTTTCAGTTGTTGGTTCAGAGTTCATCTTGTGATAAGGCAGATTTCTCATGCCTACCCTGGAGTCAAACCTCAGCATAATTTCCTTTTCCTGTTCACTTTCGACCCGGTGAGATCTTTAACCTTATCTGAGAAACACAGGGAAGCTGCCTCCACATTTGTACTCCCACCAAGAGGAAATGCAAAACACATCTGCTGAAGATAGACACACTAAATGAGCAGGCTAAATGAGAGGTCTGCGATAAAACGACCTTCGCATGTGCAATTCCAGTCACCTTTATAGCACTTTATACAGTGTGGATTGTGTCTGCAGTGGCATATGAATCTTTCTTGATTTAACAGGTTAGCTGGCAATATTCAGCCCATTCCCTGTATCAAACACTGCCGTCATGTTTCTGAGCACGTTACAATTTCTTCAGATTTACTTTTACTTCTTTACTACCCCCCCCCAAAAAAAAAAAACATCTAAATTACCTGCTTTAACACTTTACAATGAAAACAGTTTTATGAATGCACCGTTTTGTCTGTTTATTTGCAGTTGTGAATTGCATCATGGGATGTTGATCTCTGCTCTGTCGACTTTTTGAAAATTCAACTCTAGAGTTTAACAAAGTGACTTTTATTGGCATTTTAGTGGTTTGAAATAATATAATAAATAATATCTAGAGAAATAGGTTTTTAAATTTGCAAAAAAAAAAGTGCTGGCAGTTTATTTTACAAGGTTTTGAAGCATAATATACAACACCAACTCAGACAATATAGCACTTTAAACTACTAAAAATGTTCATAAAAGTGACTTTTTGGAACTTTTCAAGGTTAAAAGTTGTTGGGAGAAAGATCAAAATCCCATAATGCAATTCAAAAGCAGAAGTAAATGGGTAAAATAAAAACATGAATCACAAAATACGGAAAACTGCAAATTTATGGATATATTTTTACAGTGTCTGATAGTTCACTCAAAAATAAATATTCTGTCATTGTTTATTCATCCTCCTCTTTGATTTCAAAGCCTATTTGAGCTTCTGTTAAACACAAAGGAAGATATTTTGAAGAATGCTGGAAAAAAACAGACATTGACATCCTTAGGGCTCTATTTTAACGATCTAGGCGCAAAGTCTAAAACGCAATCAGAGTCTCATCACCCATTCCCTTTGAGAGTCAGTTGCGTTGTGCCATAGCACATTAGCTATTTACATGGCGACTTTGTAAGTGTAAAAACTGAACGCTTCACTAGCGAGAAAACAGTTAAAGAGTCTGCAGTGCGGGGATAAAGAACGAGCCTCCTCTATTCGGCCTCTTTACTTTCTTTTTACTTTACGTTTACTCTTTACTCCTTTACTTTCGTGGATGCGTTTTTCCTTTCTAGTTTGCTACTTTTCTTTTGATTTTCAATGAAAACATGCGCTTGATGGACATTACATTTGGGCCTTTTGAAGCGTTGCCCATGTGAGCGACAAATATCTTTATCAATTCTCAACGGAAGTTCTAAGCAGCCTATCGGAAGCCGCTGGTCACTATGGCACCCTCCATTCAGCAACAAAGAAAAAGGTCTATAGCGCATGTGTTTAGACGGTGGGGGAAACCGGAGCACCCGGAGGAAACCCACGCCAACATGGGGAGAACATGCAAACTCCACACAGAAATGCCAACTGGCCCACCAAGGACTCGAAGCAGTGACCTTCTTGCTGTGAGGTGACAGTGCTAACCACTGAGCCATCACGCTGCGGTAAAGGTGTTTACATGTCATGCAAAGTGAGAGTAATGAGCAGAGATCTGTTGATCAAGCTGTGCTGATTGGTTTAAGTTGTTTGCATGACCACACACATTGTTGGCTTTACTCAGCATAATCAGTTTAAGAATGTGCATGTAAATGCATTCGCTGAGGCGTTACGTGAATGAGCAATCCTGTCCTAAACGATGCTTCTTTATAATCGCTCCTGAAATACTTAAACACAGCGATGTTTTGGCTTTTAACAACTCTTTTACTTGATGAAGAATAAATGTATTCGACGCCTTGTGAAATTTAATCCAAATTTTTTCCAAGTGATGTTAGACATAGCAAGGACATTTTCCACAGAATTCATTCATTCATTTTCCTTCGGCTTAGTCTCTATGTCAGAGGTCGCCACAGTGGAATGAACCGCCAACTATTCCAGCATATGTTTTACATAGCAGATGCTCTTCCAGGTGCAACCCAGTACTGGGAAACACACATACACACTCACACACTCATACACTAAGGCCAATTTAGTTCCTCCAATTCCCCTATAGCGGATGTGTTTGGACTGTGGGTGTGTGTGAATGTGAGAGTGTATGGGTGTTTCCCAGTACTGGTTGCAGCTGGAAGGGCATGTGTAAAGCATGTGCTGGAATAGTTGGTGGTTCATTCCGCTGTGGTGACCCCTGATGAATAAAGGGACTAAGTTGAAGAAACATTAATAAATGAATATGTGAATGAGCACCGTTTATCTTGCTGTATAAGTATTTACAGAAGTATATGTATATTTTTACTGTAAAATATACAGTAATTTCACAATTAAACTTTAAACTACAGTAACATGCTACATAACAGTCCTACAGTAAAATACAGTTCATATTACTGTAAAATACTGTGGTAATTTACACAAATCTTCAACTATGATGAAGATAACTGAAATGAAGCAGATTTAATCTATAGTCAAAATTATTTGCCCTACTGTGATTTTTTATATATATTTCTCAAACGATGTTGAACAGATTCAGGAATTTTTCACAGTATTTCCTATAATATTTTTTCTTCTGGAGAAAGTCTGATTTGTTTTATTTTGGCTAGAATAAAAGCAGTTTTTAATTTTTATAAACCATTTTACAGTTAATATTATTAGCCCCCTTAAGCAATATTAGTTTTGGATTAGTAATTGTGATTTAGTAAGTAGTTTTATAAATGTGTACTTTTACTGTTCCTTGAGTACATTTTACTGCAGTATCGGTAATATCGGCAATCTGCAGTCACTACTTTATTTTCTCTTGTCTATGGGTATTGTACAAATCAGTCCTGTGATTCCTGTCCAATCAAATCGCACACAGAAGATAAATCACCTCATAATGAACTTCCTCAAGACATGGGTGATTTATAATAGCAGAAAACTGTTTGGAAGCATTAAAAGTGTCCAAGATGTCCAAAATCTTTACAGGCAATAACCCAGAGACTGTTTAGATTCATGTCATATATGAGAAGATGACGGATGTTTACTGTATGATGACCAAAATGGCCTTAAACACCCAGCAGGCACAAGACACCAACATAACGTCAGATTAATGTTGTACCCCAACGTTGTGGGGATGTTGCATTTTGTTTGGAAATGAAAATCAGGTTGACATCAGAACCCAACGTCAGGCTGACGTCAACGTCCAACCTAAAATCAACCAAATATCAACGTCTAATGATGTTACAGCTTGACGTTGTGTGGGCGTTACCATTATGACGTCTATCAGATGTTGCCATACCTGATGTATAAATGTCAGTATTTGATGTCAATATGACGCTGCTTTAAGATGTTGGCTCGACGTTGGATTTTGGTCACTTTCTAACACAACCTAAAATCAACGTCGTTATTGAACGTCAAAATAACGTCCTTAGACGCTGGCTACACATTGAATTTTGGTCACCTGACATCACAACCTAAATCTAACCTAATATTAACCTCTTATGACGTTGTGTGCCTGCTGAGCAATAACTAAATGCACTACAGAATGTTACGTTTACACACATCCACAAATTAGATGTAAACATATCAGCTTTTTACAGCGTAATACTCACTACTCACTACTCTTGAGTACTTTTGAAAGCTCTACTTTTTACTCATACTTTGAGTAATATTTACAACAGACACTGTTACTCGCACAACATTTTAGGCGAGTAGTAGTACTTTAACTTAAGTATGATTTTTCAGTACTCTTTCCACCACTGATTATTAACACTAATATGTTTAAAAATGTGTTGAATAAAACTCCTTTTTTAATATATTTAAGAGCATTTGATCTCCAGCTGCGGTGTTTTGGTGGGGGATCAGAGTAAGTAAAAAAACAAAGGTTTTCCTTCAGGTCAGGCGCTGAAAAAGGCTCACCGTCCTCCCCCGACTTCACTGATTTTACACGCTTCACACTGAATCACAAGAGCGCACAAAAGGACGTCTTTCTTTCAGGATGAGGCGACGGCGGTGAGGGAAGGAAACCTCTGACCCCTCATTTACTGAACGTGTCTCTCAGGGGCCCGAATGGGACGGGTGATGGGAAAGGTCAGAATACGTCACCGTGAGGGATGTCAGAGCTGTCAGGAGCATCCCGCTGCTCTACGCTGATTAGCCTTAGGTTTATCAAGAGACAACATTAGCTTTTTAGATTTGATTGTTGCATTTTCTTATTGTCTGACAATATTAGAAATTTAATTCAAGATTACTCACAATAATTGTTGTTTCAAAGCAGCTTTGCAAAAGGTGCACATCATTGCATTACAATCAAATTAGGAAAAGTTTAAGTTATTAGTAAGGCCAGGTGGAATGATTTTGGGAGTGTCAAAACTAAAAACTTAACATATGATATAAAAGATAATACCTTTTTAACTTTTATTTAATGTTTACAATGCAAATCCAATTAGATCAGCAAGTCTCTCATATAATATCTCTACTAAAAGACAGAAAATATGACTTTACAAACTGTATTGTAAATAAATGAAGTGAACGTTTTCATATTAGTCAATAATAATACTGAAATTATTGTAAAAACTGAATAAATATAAATTTACTCATACATTTACATACATTTAGACTCAATGTGCTATAAATCTGCAGATTCTGTGTGGGCCTAGTTATTAGTCACTAATAACTTTAACATTCATTCATTTTCTTGTAGTCCCTTTATTAATCTGGGGTCACCACAGCGGAATGAACTGCCAACTTATCCAGCATTTGTTTTATGCAGCAGATGCCCTTCCAGCTGCAACCCATCTCCACACACACACACACTCATACACTACAGACAATTTAGCCTACCCAATTTACCTGTACCGCATGTCTTTGGACTGTGGGGGAAACCGGAGCACCCGGAGGAAACCCACGCGAACGCAGGGAGAACATGCAAACTCCACACAGAAACGCCAACTGACCCAGCCGAGGCTTGAACCAGCAACCTTCTTGCTGTGAGGCGACAGCACTATCTACTGCGCCACCACGTTGCCCTAGCTTTTAACAGTTAAAGTTAAATGTAAACATAGTTAACCTGCAGTTATATAGTATATAGGTGATGTAATGGTACTCAGAAAAAAAATAGCTGCTTGTTCAAACTACTTATTTAAATTGAGCTGAATTAACACAATTCTTCAGTTTTTTAGGGTAAACTTAATTGTTTTTTTGTTTAATTTACTCCAAAAAAAAAAACGATTAGGTTAACTTAATTGATTTGTGTTGGGACAACATGAAATAATTAGGTGGAACCCAGCTTTATTTTACAGTGAAATTTCATTGGATGATAGTAGTGACCAAAATTGTCGCGATTATCTAAATGGTCACAGCTTTGTTAAAATGAGCTGAAAAAACGGAGTAGGGTCTGTCTGCAGACTGCAAGACAGGGGCGTAACTTGTAGTAACTATGTTGTCGGCAAGATGGCGCTGTATCCATCAGTTATTAACGTCTACACCTAATCCAATGCTAAATTCAACCTTTAAAGTTATTAATGTCTACACCTTCCCCAACTCTAAACCCAGCTATCACAGTTATTAACGTCTACACCTACCCTAATGTTAGCTTGTTAGTTTTTGCAAGTTTAAGTGGATTGAACATGAAACAATTAAGTTGTCACCCAAAAAGCTAATAGTTTTTGTTTCTCATAAGTATTTTCAACCATCTGCAAACGTAATTTTTTGAGAGACGCGGGAACCGAAGTGAGGATCCAATAGTAGTTTATTAAGAGAGTTATCTTGCAAGCAAAGGTCAGGAACAAAGAGGTGCAGACAGATAATCTAAAGCGTGGTAAATAAACAGGGCAATGGACAGTACAGGCGGCAAACAACGTAACAAACATACACAGCAAAAGAGTCAAACACGGCAAGGCAAGGGAAAACGCATCGTAATGCTTACTTAACAGTATATGTGTGTGCTGAGTTTATAGTGCCTGAAATCTTCCAGCTGTGTGTGTGTAATCAGTAAAAATCAGGAACTGGTGTGTGCGAGGTGCATGCTGGGAGTTGTAGTTTATTAACGTGGCATGTGTGTAGTTCTCCAGCAATCCGTAGCCACTAGATCTCTGGTGATTGTAACATGTGCGAAGTTAAAAACCATCTACAGAAGGAGCCGGATTCGCGGTTTCCTGAGGTGAAGAAGGCCATTTTTATGTCAATATTATTAGCCTCTTAAGCTATATATATTTTTTGATTGTCTACAGAACAAACCACTGTTATATCTCAAAGGATACCATTAAAAAGTGAACAGAAAAAAGACACTGATTGTAGGTCATTGTATCACTTACAGTCCATTTCCCCCTGAGCCATGATTAGTTTCGGACCCCTCTCTGCTGGTGTTGTCCAGCTTGTGAACTAATGACTAGTAATGCTGTCCGTGTGACACATGGCCAATAAAACACAGTGCACTGGTTTACTAGTACCTGCCACAGAAACAAGTGTGTGAAACACAGGGAGACGTTTAAAACAGCAGCAAGGGGTTTGTTCCACAGGAGCCTGATGACGCAGGAAGACTCCTCATTGTCCCGGGACACAAAGCCCTCTATTTAGGTGAGGGTGATCAGTGAGTGTCAGGAATTCCTCTCCGCCTGCCCAATCTAGAGCTGCACGGGTGGGCAGATCATGGAGGAAGTGGCCTTGGTGGTCTTCCCTTCAGCGGCGTAATTTACGACCATCCCGAGGACACTCTGGAGTAGGAAGAGGAGGAGAGACATTACACCGACAATAGAGGAGGGTGTGAGGCTTTAAATCAAGACGGCTGATCGCTTGACATGCAGTCAGGATGAAAAACATCGTCACTTTGGAAAACTACACCATTATCGTCTCATGATGTCAGAAGCATGTTGAAGTGAAAACGATGACATCACACGTGTCGATTACATCATGAGTACTTGACAAGGAAAATAACAAACTCCTGCAGGACCCCTGCTGGCTATTTACAGGCACAAGTACTACTGAAAGCCCACGCCAAATCTAACAACCCAGGCGCATTGGGGATGCATGCCAAAGACTAAAATACAAAAGATGCGTTACTCCTATAGTTTTGTAACGATCAATATGGTGAATGAAGCCCCGCCTACTAGTACAGGAGCCAATCAGCGATCGCTATAGACTGGCGATTTTCCAGGGGAGGGGCTTGGTCCAGACTTACGTTTCTGCAGATTTTGTGTGATTCGAACGTTTAGAAATGAAACCGAAGAGACAGTTGTTGTTTAATTTTATTGGTGATTCCTAATATAAAATTTAATCGTAAGCTTGGCAAACAGTTCTAGAAAATTTGATGTTCCCTATCCAAACAGAGAGGCGTTTCAAAGTTGGCCACAGAGTGAAATGACCTGCCTTAAAGGGACTTTGTGTGTGCCCAGAGATACATTATCAAAAACTGCGAAATATGAACACTGGACTACGTCTTCTTGCAGTTTTTGTTTTCACAGATCCACTAGAGGGCGCCGTGTACATTTTTGACAATCTCAGATACATCACTGGTGGCACGATTTCTCATATGTGCCGTTTTTTGTAAATCCACCAGAGGGCGCTGTGTGCATTACTGCGAATATTAACGCACTTTTTTTCCGCATAATATATCAGCTTGCCTAAAATGACCCAGCTTCTGTAAACCCGATCAATAGCGATTTTAAAAGCAAACTAGAAAAGAAAAGCCAACGCAGCCAAATGCTTTTACCAAAATAACACACGGATATCACTTCCGATATCCACAGCAAGATGCGCATACATTTTGAAAATATGCTTAAAAAACGTATGCACACAACTTTTAAACTTTAGCCACAGCCGTATCACCCTGCAGGCCAAGCCTGGTTACTCACTGAAGCTAAGCAGGGCTGAGCCTGGTCAGTACCTAAAAGGGAGGATGTGAATGCTGCACACTGGTGGTGGTGTGGAGAGTCACCCCCCTCACATGATTGTGAGGTGCTTTTGGTGTAAGGCCATACACGATAAATGCATATATAAATACACACAGTAGATTTATATTATTATTATATTTATAAACATGTATTTTAAACGTAAAAAATATTTTACTGTTCAAATAAACGCTCAGATGGTGGTCAGACTTATTTCCAAAACATCAACAGAAACATGACATAAATGTTAGCATCTGCATAGACCCATTGCACATTTCCTGGTTTCTCAGCAGCTGAAGTCGTTGAGTAAACTCGGAGTGCAGTGAATGGGAGAGTACAACAAACACATTTTTTGCATTCCAGATTGATCAAATATCAAAAGAAAAGCTTGTGTTATCATGACTTTCAGAAAAAGGAAGCAAATAGTGAAACTGATCACCACAGCCAGAAGTGAGAACGTCAAAATTACTGTCTCACTTCCATACACTCTGGAAACACCCCGCACATACTGTAAGCGTTCAAGTCCGTTTTTTTTTTCCATATTGTGATGCAGTTCCTATAAAGAAATGGAATATTAAATAAGTAAACAGTGGGAGTGGCTTGTTTTTTTTCTACTGTGAGCTGATTGGATGTAGTAAAGTAGGTGTTTCATTCAGAAAGATGAGGAAAAGGGCTTGGGGAGAGTTATTACAACCTAACAGACTCCTCCTCCTCATCATCATTACTGTTTGTTGTCAAAACTGACAGCTGGTGGGGCGTGGTTAAGTATGTTAGCCACGCCCAATACCTCAGACAGACCTAGGGCTCTATTTAAGCAATCTAGGTACAAAGTCTTAAGCGCAGGGCTTAAAAGCATTAAGGACGTGTCCGAATCTACTTTTGCTATTTTAAGGACGGATAAATACGCTCTGCGCAGCGGCGCACGGTCTAACGGTGTTGTGCTTATTCTCTTAATGAGTTCTGGGTGTGTTTTGGGAATAAACCAATCGGAGTCTCATCTCACATTCCCTTTAAGAGTCAGTTGCATCACGCCATGGCGCATTTGCTATTTACATGGCGGACTTTGTAAGTGTAAAAACTGAACGCCTCACTAGCGAGAAAACAGTTAAACAGAGCATCTGCAGCACGAGGATAAAGAACGAGCCTCCTCCATTCAGCCTCTTTACTTTCGCTTTCTCTTTCTCTCGTTCGTGGATAAGGAAACATGTTGTACGCACAGACATCCATTAGCATACATAATTAATTTAGTTTGTTAAGAGCAAAGATTTGTTTCAACACTATTTCTAAATTCAGTTCTAATCTCCAGCAAACAAATAACTGAACAATAATAACGAAGTGTGGTCAAAACACTGAGTTATATCTAAACACACGTCCTGTGCCCCATTTGACAGGTGGACAAATCTAAGCTTGTTTTTAATAAAACAAATATAAATATGAATATAATAAATAATACTGCTAATAATGATATCATACAAAAGCAAGTTGTCGCGTATAAACAAAAAAATCAAGAAGATTAAGATCACGAAGGCATGCAGGCAGTGGCTTTTATATTTATGGAGAAAATAATCATTTTTGTAATATTTTAATCCTTTTATATCTGTAAAGATATTTGCGTATTGCTGTACATCCTGCGTGTTTTAAGCAATGTGTAGGCGAGGCGTATAACTAACGCACTCTGCACTGGACTTTAGACCACCTCTCAGCTGGTATATTGCTTAGTCTATCTTAGTTCCTCAAAATAGCAACGTGCCAACAATGCGCCTTAACACACCTCTTTTCTAGACCAGATCACCCATGAGTCCACAAAGTGGTGCAAAAGAATTTACAATTTAAACAACGTAGCGGAAAACAGGAACATTTAGGTTGCGCTGGTCTGAAAATAGCAACACGTCGGGGCAAACACGTCTTGCGCCTTATTGCTCCGGGTGTATGATAGGGCCCCTAATCCGAGAATTAAACTGAAAACAAACAGGAAGTGCATTTGCAGATTTCCGTTAATGATTACAAGGGCAAACATAGTTTTTTTGTCTTAATGACAAGCACAGATGAATCGTTCACCGCAAAACTAGCAATGTGAGCAATTTTGATTTCATTTCATCAACTTTAGTTTCTTGTTTCTTCCCATTTGATGCAAAGATGATATAACACAACATATACTGTATAAATCTACATATGTTTCGTATAGAAATATTAAAACCTTTTGAGGATTTAAGAAGCTGTTGATCACTGTCTTGCGATAAGACTCCATGGTCACTGATGATGTCGCAGGTTGTCATGTTAACAGAGCTCTTCATGTGTGTGTTGATCAGGAATCTCCTCCTCAGTACTACAGCAGCAGACAGACTCTGGTCACGTCATCTGATGTGGAGCAGAATCATGACGCAGGTCACGATAACATCACTGCTCAGGTAAGCACTTTCACATGGGAGTTCTGCTGAGCCGGCATTCACACAGCAGCCTAACTGACCTAAAACCATTAATAATCAGCCATCATCTTCTCACCTTCGTGTCCTTAAACCTGCATGAGAAATCAGTTTGTTGAATCTGACTTCATGCAAAAAATATTATATTATAGATATTATAATATATATTATATATATATATATATATATATATATATATATATATATATATATATATATATATATATATTATAATATAGATATTTTCCGTATTTTGTGATGTTTTCCCCATTTATTTATGCATTTGAATGGAATTATGGCATTTTGATCTTTCTTCCAACAACTTTTAACCTTAAAAATCTTCCAAAAAGTGACTTTTATTGACATTTTTAATAGTTTGCAGTGCTATATTGTCTGAGTTGGTGTTGTATACCATGCTACAAAAACCTTGTAATAAAATGCAGCACACTTTCTGCTATTTTACACACTTATTTCTCTAAATATTATACTTTATATTATTTCAAGCTACTAAAATGTGAATAAACCCCACTTTGTTAAACTGTAGAGTTGAATTTTCAACATCAAAAGTTGACAGAGCAGAGGTTTAAAAATCTTTGCCATGATGACAGTAAATAATATTTGACTAGATATTGTTCAAGATGCTAGTATTCAGCTTAAAGTGACATTTAAAGGCTTAACTAGGTTAATTAGGGTAAAGTTAGGGTAATTAAGCAAGTCATTGTATAACAGTGGTTTGTTCTGGAGACAATACAAAACTAATATTGCTTAAGGGGGCTAATAATATTGACCTTAAAATAGTTTAAAACAATTAAAAACTGCTTTTATTCTAGCCGAAATAAAACAAATAAGACTTTCTCCAGAAGAAAAAATATTATAGGAAATACGGTGAAAAATTATTTGGGAAATATTAGACAAACTCAAATATTTGAACTGCATGTGTTGTGTTTCAGTCTGGCTCTCTGTTCCTCATCGGTGTGCCCAGCAGTTATTATTTGTCCTCTCTGGATCCGGGTCTTCCTCGTTTACCCTCATATGAAAGCGTTCGCAAAAAAGACAGACAACGGCAGATCCACATGATGATCGCGGACCGATTCGGACTCAACGGACCCACTGTGACTGAGGTGATGCTTATACATTATTCATTTCCTTAATTACACTAATGTCCAACAACTGCTAAATAACGCAGACTTATCCGGGAGCTGAGAATCACCTTCTTGTGAATACATTCACGTCCATGTACTTACATCCACACTCATACAACACAGTTTTTGACTGTTTGGCAACATTTTGTGAAAGAATAATATGTAGGTTAGTATATGCTCCATTCAGCCAGTTTCGGTTCTGTCAGCTTTGTGTTTTTGACTGTTTGGCGCCATCTTGTGAATGAATAATATGTAGGTTAGTATATGCTCCATTCAGCCAGTTTTGTTTCGGTCAGCTTTGTGTTTTTGACTGTTTGGCGCCATCTTGTGTCTGAATAATGTGCAGGTTAGTGTATACTCCATCAGCTGTTTTAGCTTCTGTCAGCTTTGTGTTTTTGACTGTTTGTCTCCAACTAGTGTCTGAATAATGTGCAGGTTAGTGTATACTCCATCAGCTGTTTTCATGTCTGTCAGCTTTGTGTTTTTGACTGTTTGGCGCCATCTTGTGTCTGAATAATGCGCAGGTTAGTGTATACTCCATCAGCTGTTTTAGTTACTGTCAGCTTTGTGTTTATGACTGTTTGGCGCCATCTTGTGTCTGATTAATGCGCAGGTTAGTGTATACTCCATCAGCTGTTTTAGTTTCTGTCAGCTTTGTGTTTTTAACTCTTTAGTGCCATCTTGTGTCTGAATAATGCGCAGGTTAGTGTATACTCCATCAGCTGTTTTAGTTTCTGTCAGCTTTGTGTTTTTAACTCTTTAGTGCCATCTTGTGTCTGAATAATGCGCAGGTTAGTGTATACTCCATCAGCTGTTTTAGTTTCTGTCAGCTTTGTGTTTTTGACTGTTTGGTGTCATCTACTGTCTGAGTAATGCGCAGGTTAGTGTATACTCCATCAGCTGTTTTTGTTCGTCAGCTCTGCGTTTAATTTAAGAATGAATAAACTATTATGGCTCAGAATATTGTTTTGTGTTTTATTTTGATGTTTTGTGGCAAGTATGCACATAATAAGTGGGATAAAGTACATCCAGTACTGTGGTTTTCGCAGAATAAACCATTCAATCAAATACAACAGTGTTCCGCTTCAGGCTGCTGATAACCCTGTCAGACTTTATTCTGCAACAACTACCTCCTGGATGAACTTTATCCCTTACTTAATAGTTATAGTTAGTGGTTTTGATGTTAAAAGAACCACGCAGAGCTTTCAAAAGCTTTCATCTGCTCTGTCAGCGAGTTGCTCATCTCTAGCAGGTGCAGCCGAAGAGCACAACAATAGACGTTGAGTATGAATGACCGCAGCGTAACATGATCATATCCCAGAAATGGACAGCAGACACTCACAGGCCTCACCTGCGCTGCTGTTTGGGTTGAGAGCATTTTACGAAACAAACACGCTAATGCCAATAAATGGCCATCAAACATGACAAAGCACTCTATCTGGAAGAGTAAACATCAGTGGAGAATACACTCATTGTCCATCTGTCTGCTCTTACTGAACTCGTCCTATTCACTTCTGTCTGCCCTGAAATGACCCTGAGATTGCCTCGGAGAATGACCCCTTTCAAGGTAATTCCAAGATTTGCTCAGATGAACGCAGCCTTGGTGAGCCTTCTATTCAAACATTAACAAATCTTACGGTTTCCAAAGGTTTGACTGGATGTTGATGATAAACAGAAAGACAAGGGATAAAATGCAGAAGGGAAAGTTGCTGCAGGCTGAGAAGGTACATCAGCAGTTCAATTTGTTTAAATAAACAATGAGCACTGTGTTATGAATTAGCATAGAGCAAAGGTCTTTATCTCCGAGGATGTATTAAGCTGCCAACCAGCAGCAATATTGAATAATAATAAAATAATAGCCACGTGTCTGTTTGCACTGAGGGCCCCGAGTGTAAACACAGCAGTTTGTTACCAAAGGCTTATGGTAGATCTGCTCATCCCTGACTGACTGAGACAGACAATAGTAGGGAAGAAAGAAACACTGAAGGTGGGACAGTATGGAAAAATAAAAACAGAAAGTAGTGATTTCCATTTACGTTGGCATTGGTTTCATTGCAGACAACACAACAACACATTATTTAATGTGTTCATAATGTTTCTACGTTTTTAAATGTACGTATTCCAGTTTGGTTCCTGCAACACATTTCAATAACGTTGGAACCGTGAAGCATTTACCACTTTACAATGTTGGCATTCCTTTTCACAACACTTAAAAGGCGTTTAGGGAATGAAGACACCAAGTGATAAAGTGTTTCAGGTGTCATTTTGTCCCATTTTTCCTGCAAACAAGTCTTAGGGTGGGCAACAGTACGAGGTCTTCGTTGATGCATTTCTTGGGCTTCAAAATGCAATACACATTCTCCATTGGAGACAGGTCAGGACTGCAGGCAGGACAGTCAAGTACCTGTATCCTCTTCTGTGTGCAGAATGTGGTTTTCCAGTGTCTTGTTGAAATATGCATGGGTGTCCCTGGAAAAGAAGGCAGCATATTGTGCTCCAAGATCTCTATGTACTTTTCAGCATTAATGGTGCATCAAGTCCAAGTTATCTTTGCCAAGGGCACTGACACAACCCCATACCATGGCAGACCCTGGCTTGTGGACTTGTTGCTGGTAACAGTCTGGATTATCCTTTTCTTATTTCGTCTGGAGCACATGGCGTCCATTTCTCCCCAAAATACCTGAAATACTAATTCATCTAACCACAGTACACATTTCCACTGTGTGATGGTCCTTCACAGATGCCTCTGAGGCTAGAGAAGTCAACAACGCTTCTGGACACTGTTAACATAGGGCTTCCTTTTGGCACAACACATTTTTAGCTGGAATTTGTGGATGTAACTACGTATTGTGGAACTTGACAAAGGTTTGTCCTGAGTCCTGAGCCCATGTGGTGATCTGGCTCACAGATGAATGAGGATTCTTGATGCAGTGCCGTCTGAGGAATCGGAGATCACTGTTGTCCCTACGCACTGAAATTCCTCCAGATTTTCTGCACTGTTGAAGGTGAAATATCCAAATGTCTACCTCTCTTTCTTTGAGGAACATTGTTTTTAAACATTTTAATAGTTTACTCCTGTATTTGTTGGCAAACTGGCGATCCTCAGCCCATCTTTGCTCCTAAAGGACTAGACCTTTCTTGGATTCTGCTTCTGTACTAAATGATAATTGCAATTACAATTACGTATTGACACCTGTTTCACAGCATTATTTAGCCAGTTTACCTGATTACTAGCCCTAAACTGCAGGTCTGAATAACAGGAAAGAATGTATAAGAACAAATGAAATAAAGCTGACTGGACAAAACATGAAATATTTTGTGTTCGTACTGTCTGCAATGAAACACAAGTCAAAGTCAATTTGGGAATCGCTATTTTCTTTTTTTAATTTGTGTTTCCATACTGTCCAAACTTTTTAGATATTCAATTCACCTTTATTTGTATAGCGCTTATACAATGTAGATTGTGTCAAAGCAGCTTCACATAAAAGGTCACAGTAAATAGGAACAGTGTAGTTCAGTTTGTAGTGTTTAAGTTCAGTTCAGTTGAGCTCAGTTCAGTGTGGTTTAATAATCACTACTGAGAGTCCAAATACTGAAGAGCAAATCCAACGATGCGCAGCTCTACAGATCCCGAACCATGCAAGCCAGTGGCGACAGCGGAGAGGGAAAAAAAACTTCACTAAATGGCGAAAGTGAAGAAAAAACCTTGAGAGAAACCAGGCTCAGTTGGGCACGGCCATTTTAATTTCTCCGCTGGCCAAACGTCTTGTGCAGAGCTGTAGTCTCAGCGGCGGAGGCTGGAAGCTGGCCTCAGCGAAGACTCGTCTGTCTCTGGAGCATCACAGGAATCAGTCTCATGTTCTCCACTCCTCCATGACCACCACAGTAGCTGCTCAGGATACGGCCTGGTCCAGGATATGGAAACCTTGGGATCATCTCGTCGTTGGTCTTGGATCGAATCAGTGATTCTGCATAGTCTGAGGGCCTCGGGAAGAGCATCCCCAGGTGGAAATGGAGAATAAAGAAGTTAGCGTAGCTGCTGTTTACAGTGTATATCAACAAGACGCATAACCTGTGTGGAAGCCTCCTAAGTGGTGCACTGACTGTATGCTTTACTGAACAGATAGGTCTTTAATCTAGTTTTGAATTGGGAGAGTGTGTCTTAGCCTCGGACGTTATCAGGATATGGGGTAGTACATGACTTTTTAATTATAGGAGTGTGCAATCTTTGATAATATAGTATGGTAATTGTTGTTTTGATGTTGTGTGAGCTGACACTGAAATAAAACTCTGAGTTTACTGGGATTACTCATGATTAGTTCCAGTCAGTTCCGAATCGATTCTGTCTTTTGGGATACGAGAAATGTCATTTCAATGCCTTACATTTTTGGGTAAAACTAAAAAAAGTGTGTCACCAGCAAAGCCACCACTGAACAAGTGCTCCTAATGCATCTATCCTGTATAAACTGTTGTGTCACATGTGTGGTTTGACTCCAGCTTTATCTCTGTTTTCGCCACAGCTTCCTCCCACATACGAAGAAAGCATTCGTCAGTCGGTCCAATCCATTGACGTCCCGTTTGACATCCTGTCCTCGGAGGAGCCGCGGGGTTCAGTCTCCGAGCCTGACACTGATCTGCCTGCATATGAAGCTCTACCTCACAGCACAGACTCACAACAGCCTAGTGACACTAATAATTAATGCACACTCGAGCATGGGAAACTAGTCTACCCTCAGCGGAAATGAACAGCTGTTGAGCTTTTCCCAGGCCTGACAGCTCATCGAGTGTGTCAGTCTGCTGTCTTTGCAAAAAAACACCACCAAAATATGATATGACTTGACCTATGCAAATACTTGCACTAGCACACCTCCAGAGGAGACGATCACTGCAACACTACCGGGAAACAAAGGGAAGAGAATATACAAGGATTTGAGCTCTGTCTGTGTTCGAAATGAACGTGAAACTGCTACTGCCTTAACTTTGTGACTTTTCCAAGCCAAAGGTTTTAAAGTGCCCTCTTTAGGACAGTTTTAAAGAATTATTTGAACTTCATTTAGGTTAAAGTTTGTCTTTTAATGCACACTGCAGCATCAGCTCTTCTCTCACAGTGTCTGAAATGGTTGGTACAAGGATCCCTAATGAAAATTAAAAAGGAGGCGTGGCACCCAACCCCACCATACCTGCCAACATTTGACTCTGAAAATCCGGGAGGCTCGGCGGGAGATTGAGGCGGAGGAGGAAGAGCGCGCATGTGTAGGTGCAGAGAGTGGCATGCTGGAAATTACGCAAAGTGTGTGTGTGGGGGGGGGACATTACACCAATGTTGGCACTCCGGGGGTGTTATAGACTGTACCAAAAAAATGAGGAGCGGGAGGGGGTTGGGGGCCTAAATTCCTGGAGTTTTCCGGGAGATGGGTCTGAAATACGGGAGACTCCCGGGAAAAACGGGTGTGTTGGCAGGTATGAACCCCACCCCTAAACCCAATCATCATTGGGGGATGAGCAAATCGTACTAAATTGTACGAATTCGATCATATAAATTCATACCTAAATTCAGCCACTAAATCAAAAAAGTTACGACTTGCCGTGAGATTGCGTTGTTTTACCTGCGATTTCAGGCGTTTGTTAGCGATTTCTCAAAACCTGTCGAGTCAAAATCGGGGTTAAAATCATGCAGTCTGAACTCAGCATTACATTCGGCATTTTAGATTCTGGCCCAGATTCACGAACATCTTTTTATAACTATAAATAAATGAAGTCTGTTTTCATTTCATGCTTGATTTTTCACAGAGATGGCCAAAGTAGCTACTGACGTACTGTACTGAACTATATGCACAATATTGGAGATTTGAAGCCATGTTTGGGACATTACAGGGAATATTTCATTTGTTTTTTTGCAGAACTGTTGTGTTCAGTGTAATCATTATGTGTTTTTGTATGAACGTGATGTTCTTGGTTTCTTTAGGTAGAACAAATGTTATTGTCTCTTTAGGCAGAGATATTGGAAATTCATTTCAGCAACGCCGGTGTCATTTTTGTCTGTGTAAATATGTCAAAATGATGTCTCTTGAATCTCTATTTTTTTAATTGCCGTTTATGAAAATGCATTTTTTTTTTCATTTTTCATTGTGAATAAACACATTAAACCAAATGTTTGGGTCCCACGAACATTTCTTTGTTTAGGATCGCACAATATATTGAGAAATTACTGTTAATGCAACATCCATATCGCAAAGAGGTGCGATAAATTACCTTTATTTCTTGTATGCCGGGGTCGCCACAGCGGAATGAACCGCCAACCTATCCAGCATATGTTTTATGCAGCGGATGCCCTTCCAGCTGCAACCCATCACTGGGAAACACCCATACACACTCATACACTACGGACAATTTAGCCTACCCAATTCACCTATACATGTCTTTAGACTGTGGGTGAAACCGGAGCACCCGGAGGAAACCCACGCGAACGCAGGGAGAACATGCAAACTCCACACAGAAACGCCAACTGACACAGCCGAGGCTCAAACCAGCGACCTTCTTGCTGTGAGGCGACAGCACTACCTACTGCGTCACTGCGTCGCTCCTGCTCCATGCAGAGTTTATCCAAATCTGGCAATACAGCACAACCTCCTGTGTAATGTATATCTGATTGGTGTATGGTTTCACATAATCACCGATAGCAATGCCAGATTTGTTTTCAATATCAAGTAATTGCGATACTAGTATTAGAATCTGAACAACTCAAACATTTGACCAATCACATGGGGCCTTACTATCTTTTAGCCCCGCCTTTTCAGTAGTTGCTGTTCCAACACAATCTCATGGCAATTCGTAACTTTTTGATTTAGTGGCTAATTCGTATGAATTCGTACAATCTAATTCGTACATTTTAGTACGATTTGCTTATCCGCCAATGACGGTTGGGTTTAGGGGTGGGGTTAGGTGCCACGCCTCCTTTTTAAAATCGTACAATTTCGTATGACTGAACTCGTACGAATTAGCCACTAAACTGACAAAACGTAAAATATTTACGTTTTCTCGTGAGATCAGGCTGGCTGTTCTGCTGTTCTAACAATTTAGTTTACCCAATTCAACTATAGCGCATGTGTTTGGACTGTGGGGTAAACCGGAGCACCCGGAGGAAACCCACGCCACACGGGGAGAACATGCAAACTCCACACAGAAATGCCAACTGACCCAGCTGAGGCTCTCTCTCTCTCTCTCTCTCTCTCTCTCTCTCTCTCATATAGCTGAGAATGTTATTGTAACTCCTCGTTTTCAGAATTTCAGGACATTCGGTCAATAATTAACACGAACATAATTCAGAAGTCTAGTAGAACTGAATGTACTCTGCCTGAGGATGTCTTAAAGGGACAGTTCACTCTAAAAATGAACAAGTCTGTCATCATTTACTCACTCTTCACTTGTTCCAAAACCTGTTTGAGTTTCCGTCTGTACATTATTTTTATTAATTAGGGTGATCTGTCACTTTAAATAAGACAAAAGGGACGATAAACACGTTTATAATACAGAAAATAGAGATTCCGAGTACAAGAAAAAACAGCCATTGACTTCCATAGTATTTTTGTTACTAACATCGTCATTCGTGTTCAGCAGAAAAATTAAAGGTTTGGAACCACTTGAGGGTGCGGAAATCTCCATTTTTGGTGAACTATCGCTTTAAATTATTCAAAAGTGACAGTAAACACATTCGTAATAAAGAGAATATTCATATGAGAAATATATATATATATATATATATATATATATATATATATATATATATATATATATATATATATATATATATATATATATATATAAACGTATCCATCCTGGCTATCTCTATGTAGACCAATATAGGGCTCTACTGGATAAGGATTTATTTTCAGAGAAATAGCGCTATCTTGTGGTCATTTTAAGCAGATGAAGTGTTGTTTGACAATGAGACTCTCTCTCTCTCTCACACACACACACACACACGCACACACACACACACACACACACACACACACACACACACACACACATAGTGACAGCTGTCAATCAGATGAAGACTCACCAGTGACGTCACTCCCACAGTCAGCTCGGTTGTCGCTAGAAGGGACACAGTTGCACCTGGAAGTTAACGAGAATTATTGATTTATTCAATTATTCATGAATTGTATTTTTATGTAGGTCTACCCCTACCCCAACCCTTAACGCATCCCTCACAGTAATGTAAAAAGAGTAATTATACCGAGTATTCATTTAATTTATAAAGTTACCCATTCAATTGTATTTTATTAACGCCTACCCCAAACATCAACCTAACAAAGCCCGTTCCAACCGCTGAATAATAAAAAAAAAGGTTATTGTGACTTTTTAAGCCAGAATACTGAGATAAAAAGTCACAATTCTGAGTTATAAAGTAAAAATCTGAGTTAAAAACAAAAAAAGTCACAATAAAAAGTCACAATAACCTTTTTTATTTTATGGCGGGAAACGCCCTCCATTTACACCCAACTCTCACAGTAATGTATACCACATTAAAATATTAATTATCTTTGTACCATGTGACAAAATATATGCTACACTGACGTGCATATCCACAGCTGTATCCCCTCTAGACTATTTGTTTATTACACACTTCATCAGGGCTCGTCTTAAAGGCACAGTTCACTCAAAAATTAAAAGTGTCCTCATCATTACTCACACTTAAGTGGTTCTAAGCTTTCACGAGTTTCTTTCTTGATCCAAAAAAAAACTCAATTTAAATGACAAAAATAAAGTCTCAAAGAAATAAAACCAATTTTATGCCTGATTGTTATGCATTAAAATGTGTATACTGTTGTATTTTCACTTTCGAGGGCAGTTTGGACATGAAGAATAGTTAGAAAATGTTCCTAAGTTAAAGTGTTGAATGTTTAAATGTCTTATGTATTTAGACATTTTTATTAATTAAATAAAATGACAAATTCTTCAACATTTCATATCATACATGCGCATATACACACAAAACCTGATACAGAGACTCTCTGATATGGAAAATATAAAGAGAAACTTGAGAATTAGCATTTTCATCCCTACAAATGAAGAAATGTAATGCTAAATAATTTCAATACTCTACCAAATATTGACTTCCCTGCTCTTCTTAAGTTAAAGGATTGATATTGTCTTTTAAAATGAATAAAACATGTCTGAAAACATGACACCTTTGTGTTTTTTATGAAGGAAAAATAAAAATGTGCTCGAAAACAATCCAAATGTATGAAAACAACATATGTATTTACTTTTAACCAAAAAAGAGCAACTTTATTTGATATTATATTTAAATTAATCAAATAATTAGGCACATTCCTTTACTATTTGGAAATAAAATTCATTTATTATGATTTCGAGTATTATTATTATTATTTTATTTTTAATTTCAAGGTTCAAAGTAATATTTATTTTACGAACTTTGGTTACATTCTCAAATTCACATTTTTGTTCACCTTTATTATTAACAAATAAGATAATAACAAAACATCTACGAATATATAATAATATAAAACAATATATTCAATAAAACTTCTTATTTATGCAAGGGAATACAGGGTTATACTACATAAACAGTATACAAGGGAAATAACAGCAAAAATTAAAGGAGTTTATAATAATAATTATAATAATAATAATAAATAATAATAATAATTATGTACATTAAGTAATTTTCAGATGTCTTGCTCTTAATTAAAGTCAGTGAATCATAATAACATAAGGATAACGTAAGGATTTTTCTTATTTTGTCAATTTCTGATAATCCAGAGTTGCGATTCATCAATAAAAGCATTTTATCAGCTATATTGATTGATATTCAAGAAAACTCGCGCTGTAAGTGCCACAATAAACATGGAGCCGCAGTCTTTCCGCCTGTTTTCCGGAAAAGCCCGAGTGACGTTCGGCTGTGTTCGTTCGGGCTCTGCGAAGTCATTGTATGTAAACAAGGTCAAGTATTCGCCGCAGCATTTCATTCTGCACTGACCAACCAGACGTCTCTCTCCAGAGAAGACAACATCATATCAGCAGCACAACTGTTACAGGTACAGCAATCAACGCAGAGAGACATTTACAGCTCGACACGATCATTTATTTACGGTTTAATCTGTTTTCTGCTAATCTTGTGCGGCGGCGGGTCGTTTCTTGCATACGTCATGAAAAAGCAGCATGGCGTTGTTTACATTCCTTCGCAGTGTGAAAAACATGTCAAATATCGAGTCGAGAATGTCATTCAAGGGCATCAGCTCATCAATATACATGGCAGATCCTGTGCAGTGCAGCAAAGTCATGTGTCTCTGTTTATTCAGCCTCACAGACATTAATAACATTTAAATGCAGGCGGATTAACGTGCCTTTACAAACTTACCAAACTCCAGCGTACATGTATTTGATTTACTTATAATTTATTAACAATTTTTGTAAATTTTCTAATATTTATTAATATTATCTCAGTAATAGTACAACATTATAGCTAACTGGTTTAGTCTAGTAGGCTATAGTCTGAAATAAGTGATTAATAAAATTGATTAAATTATTGATTTCGTTTTTATATGTGACCTATAGTATGAGGAGTCTTTCGTTGTGGTATATATAGCCTATAATTCCTCTTTGTGAATGTTTTAGATTGAGGTAAAGTTGGTTTTCACACATTCGGACTTTCCCCTTAATAATATAATATTAGAAAAGTATTATTTGCAAATTCTAAATGGGGAAGTCATATTAGCAGCCAATGATTATCAAAGTACAACATTGTTCAGTCAGTTAAATAGTGCTAATGTTGTTACTTACAGGCGAAGTCTTTGAAGTCTTACTTACAGGCGATTTCAGACCCAATATGCAAATGTAATGTAATGTGTGTTTATATAGCGCATTTATCGTGTATGGTCATACAACCAAAGCGCTTCACAATCATGAGTGAGGGTCTCTCTACACCACCACCAGTGTGCAGCATCCACTTGAATGATGCAGCCACAGGACAACAGCGCCAGTGTGCTCACTACACACCAGCTATTGGTGGAGTGGAGAGACAGTGCAATAAAGCCAATTCGGTGGATGGGAATGATTGGGAAGCCATGATGGGTAAGGCCCAATGGAGGGAATTTGGCCAGGACACTGGAGTTACACTCCTACTCTTTATGAGAAGTACCATGGGATATTTAATGACCACAGAGAGTCAGGATCTCAGTTTAACATCTCATCTGAAAGACGGCACTCACTGACAGTATAGTGTCACCTTCACTATGCTGGGGCATTAGGACTCACACAGACTGCAGGTTGAGCACCCCCTGCTGGCCTCTCTAACACCACTTCCAACAGCAACCTAGTTTTCACATGTGGTCTCCCATCCAGGTACTGACCAGGCTCAGCCTTGCTTAGCTTCAGTGAGTAACTGGTCTTGGGCTGCAGGATGATATGGCTGTGGATAACAATATTTAATTAGCATGGTAAACAATATAGAGACCTTTAAATGAATAAATGTGCGAATATAAAACTAGCGTTAGGGATAGCTGACGTGAAACTGACGTTTCGACACAGTGTTGAGATCCCGAAGCGCAAGTGTTTCGAAACACTGCACCGAAGCACAATCCAAAACACCCAGGTCACGTGACTAAAGTGTTTCAAAACACCCAGGTCACGTGACTAAAGTGTTTCAAAACACCCAGGTCACGTGACTAAAGTGTTTCAAAACACCCAGGTCACGTGACTAAAGCGTTTCAAAACACCCAGGTCACCTGACTAAAGTGTTTCAAAACACCCAGGTCACCTGAATAAAGTGTTTCGAAACACCCAGGTCACCTGACTAAAGTGTTTCAAAACACCCAGGTCACATGACTAAAGTGTTTTGAAACACCCAGGTCACCTGACTAAAGTGTTTCGAAACACCCAGGTCACATGACTAAAGTGTTTTGAAACACCCAGGTCACCTGACTAAAGTGTTTCGAAACACCCAGGTCACCTGACTAAAGTGTTTCGAAACACCCAGATTACGCGACTAAAGTGTTTCGAAACACTAGGTCACCTGACTAAAGTGTTTCGAAACACCCAGGTCACCTGACTAAAGTGTTTCGAAACACCCAGGTCACCTAACTAAAGTGTTTCGAAACACCCAGATTACGCGACTAAAGTGTTTCGAAACACTAGGTCACCTGACTAAAGTGTTTCAAAACACCCAGGTCACCTGACTAAAGTGTTTCAAAACACCCAGGTCACCTGAATAAAGTGTTTCGAAACACCCAGGTCACCTGACTAAAGTGTTTCGAAACACCCAGGTCACGTGACTAAAGTGTTTCGAAACACCCAGGTCACCTGACTAAAGTGTTTCGAAACACCCAGGTCACCTGACTAAAGTGTTTCGAAACACCCAGGTCACCTGACTAAAGTGTTTCGAAACACCCAGGTCACCTGACTAAAGTGTTTCGAAACACCCAGGTCACGTGACAAAAGTGTTTCGAAACACCCAGGTTACGCGACTAAAGTGTTTCGAAACACCCAGGTCACCTGACTAAAGTGTTTCGAAACACCCAGGTTACGCGACTAAAGTGTTTCGAAACACCCAGGTCACCTGACTAAAGTGTTTCGAAACACCCAGGTCACCTGACTAAAGTGTTTCAAAACACCAGGTCACCTGACTAAAGTGTTTCGAAACACCCAGGTCACGTGACTAAATTGTTTCGAAACACCCAGGTCATGTGACTAAAGTGTTTCGAAAAACCCAGGTCACATGACTAAAGTGTTTCGAAACACCAGGTCACCTGACTAAAGTGTTTCGAAACATCCAGGTCACCTGACTAAAGTGTTTCGAAACACCCAGGTCACGTGACTAAAGTGTTTCGAAACACCAGGTCACTGGACTACAAAGATTTAAAGCATCGGTCATTTCAGAAGCGTTTTCAGACCTGGCGATTCTGCGTTTGACTGACAGGCTCTTATGTAGCCTAGTAGACCGTGTGTGTGCACAGAGTAACTATATCCTACTGTAACTGTATCTATATCTTACCATTTGATACGAGGAAATGATGCGCAAATTCACACGATTCAAGCAGACTTTAAAGTAGCTGCAATAAAAATTTGCTTCAGACTTTTATTTCAGTATGATGACGTATTTCCAACTGAAACAGAATATTGAGTCAGGGGCGGGGCTTGATTTTTTTAGCTCCTCCTCTCATCTTTCACTCACAGCAAGCTGACGGATTGGGTGGCAACTGCACAACTGCACACTGTCTGGCAACACTGTCGCACACCAGCCACAGTGATTATTCAAAGTCACCAGCCACTCAGCGTGTTCCAGTTTTATGTTTGGTAAATTACATTTTAAATAAGATTGCTGGTAATATATGAAAATATGCCATTTTATTAGGCTTTTGCTGCATGTTTATTTAAGAAATGGTGCCTCTAAAAAATCTGTTGCTTTTAAAAACAAAAAATAGATGCCACAGATAAAAGAAATCTCTTCAAATCCCTGCGGGGGCACCTTGATGTAAAAACAAACCTGTCATGTTAAGCCAGGCATGGGCAAACTCGATCCTGGAGGGCCGGTGTCCCTGCAGAGTTTTGCTCCAACACTAATCAAACACACCTGAACACCCTAATTAGTGTCTTCAAGATCACGAGAAAGCTACAAGCAGGTGTGTTTGATTAGGGTTGGTGCAAAACTATGCAGGGACACCGGCCCTCCAGGATCGAGTTTGCCCATCCCTGTGTTAAGCTCTGGTGTGCACATGTTTTGCTGTGGGACATGTTTTGGCACAAATCAATGTGTTAATGTTGCGTTTTCCTCTCTTGAAGGATTTCTGAGACCTCCAGCCACCATGATGCAGTGTCTCCAGTTTCTGGTCGAACCCACCAAGAAGGTCACGGAGAAGTTTAAGGTGCACCTTAGAATATAGAAACATCTAGAATGCTTATAAAACAGTGAAATGCGAGCTAGGGCTGCACAATATAATGTTTCAGCATCAATTATGTGCAGTGCATCTACAATAGTCACAAATGAGTAATTCAAGAGGGTTTAAACGGGACTTATTACTCTCTTTTTATTTTTAAAGATGTAAAATAAGTCTCTGATGTCTCAAGAGTGTGTGTGTGCGAAGTTTCTGCCCAAAATACCATATAAATAATGTTTTATAACTCTTTGAAACTGACCCTTTCAGGCTTTGATCCTAATTGTGGTGTTTTGGTGACTGTCGCTTTAAATGCAAATGAGATTGTGCTCTTTTCAGAAGAGGGCGGGGCTATACATGCAAATGAGATTGTGCTCTTTTCAGAAGAGGGCGGAGCTATAAATGCCTGTGTGTCAGCATAGTGGCAGGTTTAAAAACAAGACTAACATCCTATGCTAATGAGGGAGAGATTGTCGCTAATGGGCGGAGCTTTCCCCCTCTGATGACACGTACAAAATGGAGAATTTCAATCAAAGTGTTTCTGCAGGCTGTTTTCATCATGTGGGATTAAAAAAAATAAAATTAATACATTTTTTAAACATTAAAAGCTGGTTATATTCGCACACTGTTCCCACACAGCTGTGTTTAAACCCCTCATCAAAGCCATTTTTTGCATAATAGGTCCCCTTTAAAGCAAGACATTATTACGTTTAAAACTTTAATAAAGATTAATTTTATTTAATTGTTTAAACAATGAAGAATACGCAGTGTTGAGAATAAAATGAAAACCGCAAAGCACTGATTATTTCATTTGTATCTTTGCTCTACTGTAATTAGCAATGCTAATATTTGTTTATTATATGTTATGTATGATTTACTTCCTTACAAAATCACCTTCGATCGATCTCAAATGGCGAAAGCTTTACAAGTAGAGCTGTTCAAGTCATCTGGTATTCATATCACAATATATATCACAGAAAAGCAAAATGGCAGCCCTAATGTGAACATTTGATATCAATATGCATAATAAAGTTTCTAAAGTTCCTGCTTTTTTGTGCACACAGCTCTCTTGTGAGTGTTTTTCTGCTCATTAGCTGGAGACAAAGACAGTGGAAGTGGAGCACACATGAACGGCTTTTTAATGAAGCTTTGGGCTTGTTTATTTGTCCGTATTCGCCTTTATCCGAGCTGAAAATGTCTATGAAAATGGTCACATGAAACCACATATTTGACTAAAACAAGAGTCATTCAAAAGTGCAAACTAGTGCACTGCACTCCCAATAAAATGCACAGATTTATTATCTGATTAATCAATATTACCATTATTAAAGCACATTCTGAGTCACTGATGTTGTTAGTTTGCGTTCTGGCATTCATGTTTAAACTGCATGTTAGCTTGTTATTTAATTTTCAAGATCTGCTGGTGCCTTGATTATATAAATATAACTATAAATGTCATGTAAAATTGTATTTGAACTCACACTGGGAACGTTTAACACTTAATAAAGCACATAATCACCCCTTGAGGTGATTATTGTCATTGTAGTTTATGCTGTTGTTCAGCCGCGACATCGCAGAAATAGAAACTGTGTCTTAAATACAAATGTTGCACATATGGTTAGGACTAAAACTCCTTTAAACATGGAAAAGATGCCTCTGATTGTGTTTTGTTAGGACATAGGCTCCAGCATAGGCTCATTGTAAATATGTGCTTCAGCCTACATTTTTGTTAAACTGCAAAAAAAAGTACTAAAACATATGTTTGACTGCAGTTTCTAGGTGAAATGAACACTAGGGGGCAGTATGACGCCAACAACTTGTGTTCCTTTTCACACTAATGATATTTATAGAGACATATTATCGAGGAATAAAGGATTATTTTCATGCAGATCTTTGCACAACACCAAATAAACACCACAAAACAACTTAACGCTGTCTGTGATTTGTAATCGATTAAGTTTTCGTCACTTATCTATCTCCATACGGACAACTTTTCTGGTGTGGTCCATATAGCTCACTTGTAGGGTGTTGTGCTTGTGATGAAGAGTGCTTGGGTTTGAGTCTGATGACGTGCGCTTCTGCAAGAGAAATCAAAGGAATGTAAAATCAAGGTAAAACTATGTGTTTGCAGTGCACTTTTCTCTTGCGTCTGCTTTTAAAAACATCATAGGTTTTATCTGAGTGGTTAGCTAGCTGACTTGTGTGACAAACGCAGCCTAAGTAAAGTATTTCAGATTCGCACAAATGTAAACAGCGCCTTCTAGTGGATTTCACATCTTAGACGGACAACAAAACACACCCTAAGTAACATATTTCACATTCGCACAAATGTAGACAGCGCCTTCTAGTGGATTTGGCATCTGAAACGTGCTACAACAAGCACCCTAAGTGACGTATTTAAGATTTGCACAAATGGAAACAGCTCCCTCTAGTGGATTTGTCAACTGAAATGTGCAACAAAATGCACCCTAAGTAACGTATTTCAGATTCGCACTAATGTAAACAGTGCCCTCTAGTGGTTTTGTCATCTGAAACGTACAACAAAACACACCATAAGTAACGTATTTCAGATTCGCACTAATGTAAACAGTGCCCTCTAGTGGTTTTGTCATCTGAAACGTACAACAAAACACACCATAAGTAACGTATTTCAGATTTGCACAAATGTAAACAGCGCCATCAAGTGGATTTGTCTTTTGAAACGTGCAACAAAACATACCATAAGTAATGTATTTAAGATTTGCACAAATGTAAACAGTGCCCTCTAGTGGATTAGTCATCTGAAACGTACAACAAAATGTACCATAAGTAGCATATTTCAGATTCGCACTAATGTAAACAGCGCCCTCTAGTGGATTAGTCATCTGAAACGTACAACAAAATGTACCATTAGTAGCGTATTTCAGAATTGCACAAATGTAAAAACAGCACCCTCTAGTGGTTTAGTCATCTGAAATGTACAACAATACATACCATAAGTAACGTATTTAAGATTTGCACAAATGTAAACAGTGCCCTCTAGTGGATTAGTCATCTGAAACGTACAACAAAATGTACCATTAGTAGCGTATTTCAGAATTGCACAAATGTAAAAACAGCACCCTCTAGTGGTTTAGTCATCTGAAACGTACAACAAAACACACCCTAAGTAACATTTCAGATTTGCACAAATGTAAACAGCGCCCTCAAGTGGATTTGTCAACTGAAACGTACAATAAAATGTACCATAAGTAACGTATTTCAGACTCACACAAATGTAGACAGCACCCTCTAGTGGATTTGTCAACTGAAACGTACAATAAATGTACCATAAGTAACGTATTTCAGACTCACATAAATGTAGTCGGCACCCTCTAGTGGATTTGTCAACTGAAACGTACAATAAATGTACCATAAGTAGCGTATTTCAGATTTACAAAAATGTAGACAGCGCCCTCTAGTGGATTTGTCAACTGAAACGTACAAAATGTACCATAAGTAACGTATTTCAGACTCACACAAATGTAGACAGCACCCTCTAGTGGATTTGTCAACTGAAACGTACAAAATGTACCATAAGTAACGTATTTCAGACTCACACAAATGTAGACAGCACCCTCTAGTGGATTTGTCAACTGAAACGTACAAAATGTACCATAAGTAACGTATTTCAGACTCACACAAATGTAGACAGCACCCTCTAGTGGATTTGTCAACTGAAACGTACAAAATGTACCATAAGTAACGTATTTCAGACTCACACAAATGTAGACAGCACCCTCTAGTGGATTTGTCAACTGAAACGTACAAAATGTACCATAAGTAACGTATTTCAGACTCACACAAATGTAGACAGCACCCTCTAGTGGATTTGTCAACTGAAACGTACAAAATGTACCATAAGTAACGTATTTCAGACTCACATAAATGTAGACAGCACCCTCTAGTGGATTTGTCAACTGAAACGTACAAAATGTACCATAAGTAACGTATTTCAGACTCACATAAATGAAGACAGCACCCTCTAGTGGATTTGTCATCTGAAAGTGCAACAGAACGTTTTGTTAGTTTTTTAGAGTTGGGGAGGGGTCTTTTAATCAAATTTATAACATATTCAATGAATCTGTGTGTGCAGGAGTTTCGTAAGAAGTCGAAGAATGAGAAGAGAGAGCCGCTGGACGAGAGTCAGCTGTTTATTGTGAATCTCGCCAAGGACCTGGAACGAGTCTGTCAGGTACACGTACAGATGCAGTATGCCTAAAACAACAGCTATGGCTGAATAATCTCATGCATAGGAACTGAACTGTGTTCCATGCAAGAGAATTTCACATTTGAACTGAGCTGTTCACGCTGGATTGGAATTGAAATGTGAAAACAGGAGAAATTTGATGGCATATTCAATTAACAAACAAAAGGTTTTCAAATCATATTTATTATATTTATGATTAGGCTCCAAACTTAAAGCTTGACTTAAATGTAATTTCATGAAGATTTAAATAAAACAAAAAACCTTGTGTGTGTGGACATGTCCTTACTGTGACGAGTGTGTGTTTTTTATTCAGAGGTCTGAGGTGTTGGAGCACATCTCCAACAGTGAGGACGTGTGGCCCACACTCACCTGCAGGGCCTTCATTCTGGAGTGGGCGGCCCTGCTGGAGAGCAAGGTAATGAAACACTTTAATTCTACTGCACTCTCTGGGGCTTTGGTTAACCCTGGGTCATCCTTAACCCGGATAAAAAGAATCCTGGGTTTTCTGTAATCTTGTTTCACACTGGTCATATTATATCTGGGGTTACTACATGGCTATCTAGAATACTCAATTCTGATTGGTCAGTCGTGATATTCCAAGGTATGTTATTCCCAGATAACAACCGCTAAATAACACAGACTCATCCGGGAACTTACAACATTCAAATCCATTTACTTACATCCACATTTATGTTGTGAATTTATGTTCTGTTTTTGACTGTTTGGTGCCATCTTGTGAATAAATAATACGTAACTTAGTATACGCTTTATTAAGCTAGTTTTGTTTCTGTCAGCTTTGTTGTTTTTGGCGCCATCTTGTGTCTGAATAATGCGCAGGTTAGTGTATACTCCATCAGCTGTTTTCGTTTCTGTCAGCTTTGTTGTTTTTGGCGCCATCTTGTGTCTGAATAATGCGCAGGTTAGTGTATACTCCATCAGCTGTTTTAGTTTCTGTCAGCTTTGTGTTTATGACTGTTTGGCGTCATCTTGTGAATAAATAATACGTAACTTAGTATACGCTTTATTAAACTAGTTTCGTTTCTGTCAGCTTTGTTGTTTTTGGCGCCATTTTGTGTCTGAATAATGCGCAGGTTAGTGTATACTCCATCAGCTGTTTTCATTTTTGTCAGCATTGTTGTTTTTGGCGCCATCTAGTGTCTGAATAATGCGCAGGTTAGTGTATACTCCATCAGCTGTTTTAGTTTCTGTCAGCTTTGCGTTTATGACTGTTTGGCGCCATCTTGTGTCTGAATAATGCGCAGGTTAGTGTATACTCCATCAGCTGTTTTCATGTCAGCTTTGTGTTTATGACTGTTTGGCGCCATCTTGTGTCTGAATAATGCGCAGGTTAGTGTATACTCCATCAGCTGTTTTAGTTTCTGTCAGCTTTGCGTTTATGACTGTTTGGCGCCATCTTGTGTCTGAATAATGCGCAGGTTAGTGTATACTCCATCAGCTGTTTTCATGTCAGCTTTGTGTTTATGACTGTTTGGCGCCATCTTGTGTCTGAATAATGTGCAGGTTAGTGTATACTCCATTCTAACAACTATTGCTGCTCAGAACAATGTTTTGTGTGTAATTTCTGTTTTGTAGCAAGTAGCAATGTTATATGCGGGATAAAGTACATCCTGTGATAACAACCTTCTAGATGTACTTTATCTCTAATATGAATATTCCTGGGTATTCATTTACAGACGTTTCGCACAGAACATTCCTAAACGCAGGGTTAACGCTCTTAGTTGCATATTTGCGGGGTCACTGTCACTGGTTTCCCCATCTCGTCAGTTATAAAAGATGTTACCATGTAAATCTTTAGCGCAAAGGCAAGAAAACAAGGACAATAGAACAAATTAATTAAAAAAGGAGCAAAGACTGTCGGCTTACCATCTCCTGGTCACTTCAGTTTACATGCTTTCAATCATTTACTTTTCTCTCACCAACTGTTGTTTACATGATGCCATGGTTTCTGATTGGCTGTTTCTGAATTTAATCTGTCAAAGGAGTGAGTAAAATATTCTTATTTCAAAGCAAAAGCAACATTACTTTGCTTACCTCATTGTTCAATCAAATATGGACAAACCCAACATTGGGTCAATTTTTTTTACATGAAATTTAAATTACGTTCTTAACCCAATTGTTGGGTTTGTCCATTTTTGACCCAGCTAAGAAACCCAGAAGTGTGAATTTAGTTTCATACTGAACACACTTAACACCACAAATGCTTTGCTAATACCCTGCTCCGGAGCGGGCATGAAATGTGTCTTTGCACAGGATTAAAAGGCGGTGGTCAGAATGACGATAACCCGGGGTTAATCACAGTGTGAAAAGCCCTGCTGAAACCAAAACACTGTTATTTTTGGTGCTGAAAAGGCTGCCAGTGTTAGTAACAGAACAGCTTATTGTTGTTGTTTTAGAAAAGGCCGATGCAGACTGACGGCTGGCCAGAGAGCAGTGACTGGAAGGATCTGGCTCTGAGCGGTGAACAGGACCTGGAGAGAGCCAAGAGAGTCATTATAACCTGGAGCAAAGATCTGAGAGCCCAGCCTGAGGTACTTAAATCAGTTTAACCCTGTTAAGACTATATATATATATATATATATATATATATATATATATATATATATATATATATATATATATATATATATATATATATATATATATGTGTATGTATGTATGTATGTATGTGTGTGTGTGTGTGTGTGTGTGTGTGTGTGCGCGTGTGTGTGTGTGCGTGTGTGTGTGTGTGTATATATATATATATATATATATATATATATATATATATATATATATATATATATATATGTCACTCTAATTATAAATATGATACTCTATTTGAATTATAGTTACATATATATTCTTAACTTAAATACTGTACACTAAATAAACAGTTGTATTTAGGAATGCACCGATTTGGAATTTTGACCGATACAATAAATGATAACTCTTTCGATTTAGAGGACGATGGCTGATATATTAGCCAAATATGTATTATATATTATATATATCTAATAATTTAATTATTGTTACATATAAATTCTTGACTTAAGTACTGTACATACAATCAACACATCTGTTTAGGGATGCATCGATATGGAACTTTTTGACTGATACGGTAACCGATAACTCTTTCGTTTTGGAGAACAACAGCCCATATTCTTGCCAGATATATAGTTATAAATATATATTTGATAATTTAATTATATTTACATGTATGTTCTTGACTTACATCCTGTACATTTCTTCAACAGTTCTGTTTAATGATGCACCATTATAGAATTTTTGACCGATATGATAACCGATAACTCACATTTGGAAGACAACTGCCGATATGTTAGCCAAATATATAATTGTATATATTTAATATTTTAATTATAGTTACATATATATTCTTGATTTAAATGCTGTACATTAACAGTTCTGTTCAGGAATGCACCGATATGGAATGTTTGACCGATACAGTAACCGATAACTCTTTAGATATGGAGGACGATAGCCGATATATTACCCAAATATATAATTATATATATTTAATATTTGAATTATAGTACATATATATTCTTGACCTAAATACTGTACATTAAATCAGCAGTTCTGTTCAGGAATGCACCGATATGGAATTTTTGACTGATACAGTAACCGATAACTCTTTAGATTTGGAGGAAGATAGCCGATATAAATGCCATTACTTTTGGAATTTCTTTTTCAGTAATAAGTAAGCAAATAACCCCCTTCATATCGCTATTACCGTTACTGTGTTATATAATTGGGTTAAGGTTAGGGTTATGTCCTAATGATCGCAGAAGTGTTTTAAATTTGGATGAACTGGAATCTGCGACCATTTTTTTTGTATTGTCACGCAGTTCCTAGAGAAACTAATTGTTAAATGCAAAAACAGTGGGCGTGGCTTGTTTTTTTCTACTGCGAGCTGATTGGATGTAGTAAATGAGGCATTTCATTCGGAAAGATCAGGAAAGGGTTTGGGGAGAATTATTACAACCTTACAGACTCCTCCTGCTCACCGTTTCTGTTTGTTGTCAGAACTGACAGTTCGAGGGGCGTGGTTAAGTATGTTAGCCACGCCCAATACCTCAGACAGACCTAATCTGAGAATTTAACTGAAAACAAACAGGAAATGCATAAAGTTTTGCATAAAGGGCAAACCAATTTTTTCTTAATGACATGCACAGATGAATTGTTCACCACAAAACTAGCAATGTGGGCTAACAAAGACAAATGGTTAGTTTTGACTTCATTTGCCACTGTAATACCTTTAATATCAGTAGTGTTGTGTGCCTGAGCATCATGTATTTTCTCCACTGGGTTTAGCAAAGCGTGTGGCCTGGAGAGCAGGTGGTGGCGGCTCTGGATGATCTGGAGGCTCACTGGAAGCGAGGCCGGATGGAGACCCTGCAGACCGCCATGGAGCTTCTGTTCTGGACACTCGTCAACAGAGACCTGGACAAGGTATGAAGAAGAACATATGTGAGCCTGGAGCACGAAACCAGTCTAATAATGCACATGTTTATTTGTGGGAATAGCCGAAAATACACTTTATAGGTTAAAATAATAGATTGATCAATATTAAACGTGCTGTATGTAGGTTTTTGACTCTTGTAAAGCATTTAAGATTCATGCTAAGTGAACATTTTTGTTTATCTGAAAAACAACGCTTAAGTCATTCTGCTTTGAGAATGTGCACTGTCTGTCTGATTATCTGTCTTTGTTTAAGCCTCTATAACCAGCCCACTGCCGGTTTACCCAATTATATTTAAGCACCCCGAGTTGCCTTGGTGGAAAACAGAGTGTATTTCATTTCACTCTTGATGGCTGCCTCGATGTATGCTGGTCTGGCCGAAAATGTGACCTCCAGAGATCAGTACCAGCTTCCGAAATGAGACGCAGATATGGCTTTTAATTAGCTAATAATACAAATATTACAAACGTAAACATTAGCTGAGCAGCTTACAGTGTAAGGCTTAATCAACAAGCATGCTTGCTGCTTTTTGTGTCGTCAATCTGGCAACCTGCGTGTGCGTCATGTTGTCGGAGGATGGGTCAGGTGGAAAAACAAAACAAAAAAAAAACTCTCCAATATTTTGAATTTGGACTGCAATACCTACTTCAACCACTAGGTGTTTACATACAGTAAAGGTCAGGATCCATCAAGATATTGTGAACATTTCTGACTGTAAATATGCCAAAACCCAATTTTTGATTATTTATATGCAGTGCTTAGAGTTGAATCGAGATAAAGCTCTATAAAATAGATTTTCTCTGTATATAGACTTTTTTAAACCCTCAGACTAAAGATTTTTTAATCAAATATTGTCAGAACAAGCCATACATCAGTGGAAAGCTCGTTTATTCAGCTTTCAGGTGATCTGCACATTTAAAAAAACACACTTATAACTGGTTTTGTGGTCCTGGGTCAAATATTACAGGAGCCTTAGAGATTAGGTGAACAGATTGCTTTACTAACACAAAAACCTTTGTGTGTTTAGGAGAGCATTCCTCAGAAGTGGCTCGTGTGGAAACAGAGGAGCCAAAAAATAGGTCAGAAATTCATTCAGTATCATGAGCATCATCAATCTAGGTGAAGTGGATCTGTAAACGACCACAGCCATGGCTAACGTTCACTTAGCCATTTAATTAGACATCCTGAAGTCTGTTCAAAATGAGACAAATCACATGACACATGAATGCAGCAAACAGCCAATCACATGACACATGAGTGTAGCAAACAACCAATCACATGACAAATGAGTGTAGCAAACAACCAATCACATGACTTAAGAGGGCAGCAAACAGCCAATCACATGACACATGACTGTAGCAAACAACCAATCACATGATTCAAGAGTGTAGCAAACAGCCAATCACACGACTCAAGAGTGTAGCAAACAGCCAATCACACGACTCAAGAGTGTAGCAAACAGCCAATCACACGACTCAAGAGTGTAGCAAACCGCCAAACAAACAACACATGTGCAGCAAATAGCCAATCACATGACACATGAGTGTAGCAAACAACCAATCACATGACTCAAGAGGGCAGCAAACAGCCAATCACATGACTCAAGAGTGTAGCAAACAGCCAATCATACGACACAAGAGTGTAGCAAACCGCCAAACAAACAACACATGTGCAGCAAACTGCCAATCACATGACACATGAGTGTAGCAAACAGCCAATTACACAACAATATAACGCAATATAAATAATTATTTAAATTCAAATAATACGAATAAATAATTAGCAACAAAAGATGTCTTTGACTCAAAAATGCTTTTAGTGTAAAAGGCTTTCATTTGGCACAAAAAAGACACTCTTTATCATATATATATATTATTTCTTACTCACAGCTGATTGGTCCAGTTTGGGTGTTCGATCTCTAACCCAGAGTTAAACCTATTCTGAGCAGGTTAGCCATGTAGCATAAGTTAGCAAGGTGACGAAACCCAATCAAAACCTTCATGAGCTCGAAAACTCAAGACTTTGCTCAAACTAAACGCAAACTTTCCAGGGTAAAAACCCAATCCAGATTTGTGCAATAGAACTCCTAAAAACTGAGCCTCTGTGTTTGTAAACCTTGCAAAAAATATTTCAGACCTGATTATAATATGCACATTTTTATGCATATCACTGGATTAAAGAGCTTAGGGTCCATATTAATATTGCAGTTGAATTGTATTTTTTTAATGTTTAGATTGGTGAATATATATATAATCTTTTAGTAATTTATATTTATGGATCTCTTTTTGCATCAGGTGCTGCCCCATACATTCCTCACATGGGTGAGTCTCATGCTTTGCTTTTAATCTGAATTTCCAGACTGTTTTGAGGTTGAATGATAGATTGAATAATAATTCTCACGATAAACTTTTGTTTTATTTAGTGTGGGACTGGATCTGTGATGCAGGAGGTAAGAAGCCTTTTATACTCTCGCTAACGCCTGGTTTATACTTCTGCGTCGAGTGATTGGCGTGACCCACGGCTTATGCCTTGTGCGTTGCCATGAGTTTATACTTCTGCGTGCTGTTTTCTGTTGCTCTGCAATAACACATCCGAAACGCTAGCTGGCAGTGTTAGCTTTATGTTCAGTGCTAGCTTTATGTTCCTCTGTATTGAGTTTCTTCGCTGGTGTTTTGTTTTTTCTGAGTGCTTTCTTAATGTACAAGTGGCTCAAACTCCCTCATTTTGAGGTGGGAACCGGCGGACGTGCAACAACTTTAATTATAAGGTAAACACTAAACAAAAGTTTCCATCTGGAGCTCCTTCACAGGACTTGACACTTATAAATACTCACTCCAACGGGTTCGCACGGCTCTCAGTCCCGCCCACACTCGTCTGCGCTACCAAGCCGACCAATCACAGAGCTTGCGCTACGTGTCGTTGCTAGTTAAATTTTTGAGAGGTGCACGTCAGCGACGGCCACAGTGAGGGCTATGCGACCACGCTTAGGCTGCGCCGGAGCATACGCATGCACTTGATGCAGAAGTATAAATCAGCCTTAAGACTGCATTTATTGCAAAAATCTATGCTGCGGAGATGATCCTGAGACCATTAGCAGATGTTTAACAAAATTCTGCACATAAATAACTAGGAGTAGTCTCATCTCTCCATTCGTTCCCTAACAGTGGAAGTGACCCTTGACCTGGACACAGCCAACCCTGACCTGCTGATCTCGGAGGACGAGCGGCGCATGCGCTGTGGTTTCGAGCGCAGTGACGTGCCCAATTATCACCAGCGCTTTGACGGCTGGTGGTGTGCAGTGGGCACTGAAGGCTTCTGCTCTGGCCGCCAGTACTGGGAGGTGGATGTGGGAGAAATGGACTGGCGTATTGGTGTGGCCAAAGAGTCTGCATTACGGAAGGGCTTCAAATCTTTGAACACCAACACCGGATACCTGACCCTGCGACTGGAGCGTGGCACCGAGCTGAAGGCCCTCACCGTCCCGTTCACCTCCCTGCCGGCCACCCTGATCCCCCGGAAGGTGGGAGTATACCTGGATTTCGAGCAAAGTCAGCTGTCCTTCTACGACGTGGAGAACCGCTCCCACATCTACACCTACAACGAGACTCTGGGAGAAAAACTGTTCCCTCTGTTCGGGACAGTGGAGATCGTGAAGGACCTGGTGATCCGCTCGCCCGGGGCCCGGAGCCACTGCCTGTGCCCCACCATGTGCCTGTGGGCCTGAGACACCAGCTGGATCCCTAGACCTCTAGAGCAGTGGTTCTCAACTGAGTGCAAGCAGGAAAATCCCTATAGCAGGGTAAAATGTGAAATGCTAGTATTTTCATATGATGGAAGATTTTGTGAAAGAGCTTTAAGTAAACCAACCAGCTATGCCAGCTTTCGTAACATTAAAAGTAAGCTATTATGCCCCTTTTTACAAGATGTAAAATAAGTCTCTGATGTCCCTAGAGTATAACTGAAACTGCCCCCAAACGTTATCTCTGTGAAATGCTGAACATGTCAAAAGAAGTGGCTAAGAAGGAAGTAGGCTATGGAGACTACTGTATTCATTCGTGCATCCTAAAATTTGACAATTATAATTCTTATAAGTCGCTGACTTTATCTTCGGCAGATACGTTATGAAAACACTAATGGCGGACGGCTGCTTCTGACTTAAGGCTGTCTATGATAATGAGGTGGAGAGTGTCACTAACAGGCAGAGCTTTCCTCCTCTAGTTACATGTACAAAGGAAGAACGTCAAAGCATTTCTGCAGGTGGAGTTCCGGTAATTGCGCCTGAGTAGTCGTGCACACGGTCCTCTCCTAAAAAAATTTTCAGTTTTGTCTTTTAACATCAGTGCTTCTGTTGGTATCTGGCAGTATTTGTTTATCTAGTGTTCTGTGACTTAATTCGCTTTTGAAATGTCAAAAGGAAGGGGCAGACAGGTAAGGCTCTGTTTCGCCGAGTGCCAACATTACGTTAGCCGATATTCATGTGTTAAATGACGACCTTAGAGCCTCAATCTGAGAAGCGTTCAAAACGTCTTTTGAAAGTTTGGCAGCCAAACTAGATAACATTCAATCCACGGTGGCTGATCATGATCTTTGCTGCGTGTTGGAGGCTCCAGAAGGACAATGAGTGGCTAAAAGCTAAAGTCTCTGTTCTTGAGAGTCACAGCCGGTGCCAAAACATTAGAATTGCGTTCTTAACCAAATCAATCGAGGGGCCACGACAGACGACCTTTTTCTCTAAGCTTTTGGTCAAAGTGTTTCTGAAGATAAAATAAAGTTTATACATTTTGCCATCTCATTTAATTCTTAGTTCGTTTTAAATAACTACAACCCCATTAAGCATTGCGAATGACATCATCCTGGAGCAGCGTCCTGCTCCAAATATAATATATATATATATATATATATAATGGGATATATTGCCTTCTGAAGGCCACGTCGGAGTAGAACCAATTATGGTTATTGAGCTCCTACTCCTAGCAAAGAAGTTGTTTTAGGTTTGCTTTTTGAGAACAAAGTTATTAGTTGTGGAAGTCCAGTAGGCTGTGGAACTTCCCAGGCTAGCCGAGAGACATAGTCCCTCCAGCGTGTCCTGGGCCTTCCCTGAGGCCTTCTCCTGGTGGGACATGCCTGGAACCCCTCCCTAGGTAGGCGTCCAAGAGGCATCCGAAACAGATGCCCGAGCCACCTCAGCTGATTTCTCTCGATGTGGAGGAGCAGCATCTCTACTCCGAGCTTCTCCCGGGTGTCAGAGCTCCTCACCCTATCCATAAGGGTGCGCCCTGCCACCCTGCGAAGGAAACAAATTTCTGCTGCTTGTATCCGAGATCTTGTCCATGTCCTTTTCGGTCACCCAAAGACCCAAATTCTGCTATTAAATAACAGTTTAATTAAGGTCAGCAGTTGTGTTCAATGAACCAATTACCAACCCCAGAGCTCATGCATTTGACAAATAAATTCTGATGTAACGAAGATTACACCCACATGACTGATCAGCCATCTCCATTATGATTGCATTGTTTATTTTTGGTTGCTAGGTTACCAATACTACAGTTAGCCACTTTAACAACTTGATGGAAATGCACCTTATTTTGTTCTGTTTATGCGAACTCTGAAAAGATTCGCTTCACGTTTAGATTCAACTATCGATCTTTGCGAATTTGCACAAGAAATTGTAATATTAAGGTTATTTCTAAACGTTCTCTTATCATTCGAAGCATTTTTTACAAATGAACTTAATAGAAAACATTCATGTCATGGTTGAATAAACTGCACTGATGGTTTTTCCAAACCTTTGAAAGAACTTTGCTTGAAACTTATCTGAAGTGTCTAATAAAATAGCATATTGTTGATCTCGAGCACTTTATAGAACAATTAAAACATTTGAGTGTGATGCGAAGAACTGTTTTTAGCAACTAAACATAAATAGCTCCTTGTTTGGCCGTCCTGACGTAAAACCAGTTGAGAACCAGTGCTCTAGTCCTTCACTGGGCTGCATTAGATATCAGTTTGTAGTGATTAACTGTGATCCATAGCAGTAAAGCCCAGTGAGTCCATTAAAGTAGTGTACAATCTCTTCCAGCTGCTGCTTCTGTGGTACTTCTGCACCTTATTATATGTAACGCAGTGTTCACCTGCCCTATCTGCACTTTCACATTCATCTGACACACTCAACATCATGATATATGAATAAATGGAAATGAGCTCGAACCCGTGTGCTTGCTTTTGTCATCCTTTACATGATTATTTCAAGAGTTCACACTTAGCTGATGATTGGTTATAAAGCTTGTTTGGCATGCTGTCCCGGGAGAGAGCCCTGAGCTCATAAGATCCTCGAGCCCGGGGCTCCCTCCCGTTTGCATGGCGAAAGGGGAGTTTGAGCTCAGTTAGATCTCGAGAACTCCCCTGCTGTAGTAGCTAATGAACAGATAGTGATTGCTCTATAACTACTAACTAGGAGCATGTCTATTGTGCTGACTTGGATTAGTCCATTAACTTATGTTGCATGTTTTTTGGACGGTGGGAGGAAACCGGGGAACCCGGGGGAAACCCTCGTGAGCACGGGGAGAATGTATAAACTCCGCATAGAAATGTCAGCTGGCTTGGTAAGGACTAGAACCAGTGATGTTCTTGCTGTGAGGCAACAGTACTAACCACTGGGCCACCATCTAGGAAAGGAGAAGGAGTAGGGGTGGAAGGGGGGTTCTTCAAAATAAAGATGGCTGTGATATGGAACTTAGAGTATTTATAGTAGCTTAGGAATCATCTGATTGGTGAATCATAAATTAGATAATGCGGGACCGTCTGCAAGCAATCATAAGTACGTGATCCTCTCGAAATTAGTTTATAAATAAACTTCTCTTATAGGTTATACTTGCATAGGCTTACTTACATTGTGGGAAGAGTTTACTGTATTTTTGAACACAATGGAGTTTGGATAATAGCCAAATTGCATTTATGGTTTATTTAACCTGAGTTTAGTTATTATGTTTCCCAGTACTGGGTTGCAGTTGACGATTATGCGTTGCGTAAAAGAGTAGCTGGCGATTCATTCCACTGTAGTGACTGCTGATGAATCAGGGACTAAGTTGAAGGAAAATGAATTATTATGTATATATCATTACAAAGAAGGACATATTTTCACTATTGAACTGTCCTTTCTCTGTTATGTTAGCCTAAATGCCCATGATATTACCTTGGCTGAACTTTAGCTGACTTATTACACGGTTGCTCACGAGTCATGAATGTTAGCAAGACAAATTTTTGTCTTTGTATCTGTAAACTGGAGCCAGAGCTTAATCTTTTGTTATTCACTACTAACCTCCACACTATAAAGATGAATAGTGAATAATAGTGTGCTGTTTTGTTTTTTGAGCCAAAAAACAGTGTATACGTACAATATAACTTTATTAGGTACACCTTACTAGTACTGTGTTGGACCCTTTTTGCCTTCAGAACTGACTTAATCCATTGTGGCATAGATTCAAGAAGGTACTGGAAATATTCCTCAGAGATTTTGCTCCATATTGACATGATAGCATCACGCTATGCTGCAGATTTGTCAGCTGCACATGCATGATGCCAAGCTCTGGTTCCACCACATTCCAAAGGTGCTCTATTGGATTGAGCTCTGGTGACTGTGGAGGCCATTTGAGTACAGTGAACTCATTGTCATGTTCAAGAAATTAGTCTGAGATGATTCACACTTTATGAATCTCTGCCACTAAGGATTCAAGCAGTTCTGAAGGCAAAAGGGGGTCCAACCCAGTACTAGGGATGACTGACATGAAACTGACTTTTTGGCAGTGTCAAGATCCCAAAGCACAAGTGTTTCAAAACACTGCACCGAAGCAGGATCCGAAACACCCAGATCATGTGACTAAGGTGATTCGAAACACTCAGGTCATGTGACTAAAACGATTCAAAGCATCGGTCATTTCAGAAGCGCTTCGAAACCTGGTGAATCTGCCTTTGACTGACAGGGTCAGAGTAAAAAAAACTCTTATCTTATGTAGGCTAGTGGACTGCATGTGTGCATAGAGGAACTGTGCTGCAAATGACCTGAGTTCAAATCCTGACTTATTGACCTTATTCTTCAATGCGGAAGTGCGCGCGTTTTTGCGATAGTTTTAGAACTTCCGATTCAGTTGCCTATGGGAGAAATGACTAGGAATAATAAACGGCAAAAAAACGGTCAAACTACTCACTCTACAAACAAGTGTTTGCATTACAATACAGACAAAGTAGAATAATATAATAAGAAAATATCAGTTAGCAACACCAAGCAGCAAAACGAGCTGTTTTTAACGTTTAAAAATGAATGAAAGTGATTGAGACCGGAAGTTTCGAGCCAAAATGATTGAAATGGCTGCGCCCGCTCGTACGCAGAGAATAAGGTGAATACAAACACTTAAATTATGACTTGATGTGTTTAAAAAAGTAACACATTTTATGACCAAACAAGACATTTATCCACAGAGTGTTTATTGGGCTGTCAGACCAATGTTAAAACACAACACATTACAAGAACAGAGCATTTAAAAACTAACATCGATAGCTGCATCACCCTGAATTCAAACCCCTTATCTCTGCATGCTAGTCAGGAACTCTCAGCGCTCCACTAAGGGTGCTTACGTCTGTGCTTCGGTTCATTTGGTCCGGACCAACAAATGGTACATTGTAGCATTTTCTGCCGTTTTTGGGTCGTTTTCACACCACACTGATCGCTTTGGTCCGAACCAGTTAAAAAGAACCAAAATGCAGTCATCTGACAAAATCCTCATCACTCATTGGCCAGATGTTATTGAACGTATTTCCTAAACTGCTTTTCGATTGGTCAGAATTCACGAGTGGGAAAATGCCAATGGAATTCCCGCAAGTAAACAAACCGGCCGACACAAAATGTCGCTTTTTACTATGGAGGATCGACTGCGCTGGCTGATTGTATCTCTGGTCATAGTATACTATATAATTTGTATACATAACTTTAGACAAACTATACATTTTGAGAATAAAGCACAGCTGCGGCTGGAAAACAATGTTTTAACGCATTGCGAACGGCATGGTCATGGTCATCTTCCGGAAATATTACCAACAATCCATCAGGTAATGTCTTTCCCTCTTACTCTCTCGGTTTAAAACTTGGTAAAGCGCTGTCAACAAATAATTTTCCTTCACACCCCCTAAGATGGGACAGCGCATCAGACTACGGCAGCTGGGTTAGTTTAAAAAGGCACAGTACTTGTTACGGTTGGGTCTGTTTTAGCTCGGATCATGTTCTCTCACCACAATCGTTGTTATATGAACATATTATTACAATGTAACCTCTCAGCTTTGGAAAGGGTACACAGAAAGTGGTACGGCATGGTTTGTTTTTGGTACCTTTTGACAGTGGAAACAAACATAAAAGCATGAGCATGCGAGTTCCGTTCATACTACTCACATCCAAACTATATAGAACTGACTTTTCTGATGGTCGTGTAGTAAGTTGAGATTCAAATGTAGTACCTACTTAGTAGTAGAAGATTTCGGTTTTAGCATTAAATACACTTTGCCGATATTTATGGATAGTCAGAACAAAGATTTAAAAGCTGAAAAGGCATGCCATAGACTGTAAATAATGACAGTGAGGCGGTATCAGTTTGAGTCAGACACAGAAAATGAAGAGGACACAGCTGAACCCATGCAAACGCGAGTCTTGCGAGATGTTTCCGAATGGTGTGTTTTTTTTTTTTGTTCTATGTTAATGGGATGTGGTCAAGCTATCAGCATTTCATTTCAGCATCCCATACTAGCGTATGTAGGAAATGGTACATTATAAGATGGCTGTAAAGCCCCAATCCCAATTCTAAATTCAACCCTAAAAAATGGGACAGCACTACAGCACCTGCAGACGTCATCATATGTCATCGCAATCTCTTGCTTCATATGAGATGATCACGACTGCTGGAGTTATTCCAGTTGTGCTATTTTTTGGTATTTATCTTCAGGAAATCACTGAAGGCATCGATATCATGTTATCATAACGATCTAATGTGGCAATAAGATCATAACTGTACTGTACATTTACACAGTGGCCATATTCATCTGTGTAAACACACGAAAACAACCTTAACATTATAGCAGACACTGTGAAAAGCCCATTCCCAGGCACTAGACTTTTCTGACAGGGGATTTGAGTGTCATTGAGTGTCAGAATGTTGTGGGACTGCTGTCCAGGGGTTATGATTATGGATTATAGATCATGAAATGTAGCGTTTTTTATTTTAGCGTTTGTGTTTTAAAGCATGACTGTAAAACACAAGCGCGGTTATGAATATAATAAAACATGCGCTTGTTTGCTGTAAAAATATAATGTTGTAATAATGACAAAAAATTATATATAATAATTTGTGGATTTCCATACTTCCGAGTGCAGCTATCCTGCTGTTGTGGCTGGCGCATTCAGGGAAATTTTCTTACTCCTTGGTTTCGAATGTGTTTTAGTCAGGCTAGAAAATTGCTGAGTGAATCCTCTCATGTACTTTCATGTTTCCTTTCTGATTGAATCTCTTGTCGCAGTGTGAACACGTGTACGGTTTCTCTCCAGTGTGAATCCTCTCATGTGATCTCAGGGTTTGTACCTGTCTGAATCTCCTGTCGCAGTGTGAACACGTGTACGGTTTCTCTCCAGTGTGAATCCTTTCATGCCGTTTCAAATTATCAGCCGTCATAAAAGTCGTCTTACACTCAAAGCAATAATACTCTCTCACACCAGTGTGGATCTTCTGATGTAGGCTTAATCTTGACTGCGCTGCAAAACTCTTTCCACACACAGAACATGAATATGGTTTCTCCTTCGTATGAACTCTTAGATGGATCTTCAGAAGCGAACCCCTTGCAAATGTCTTACCGCATCGATCACATTTGTGTCTTTTCTCTCCAGTGTGGATCAGCTTGTGTTTAATCAGTGATGAGGGGTCTGTAAAACTCGTACCACACTGGGTACATATGTATGGTTTCTCTCCAGTGTGGATCTTCATGTGTCGATTAAGGTTTGTTAATTGTGTGAAACTCTTACCACATTGAGTACATGTGAATGGTTTCTCTCCAGTGTGGATCTTCAAGTGTTGATTAAGGTTTGATGATTTTCTAAAACTCTTTCCACACTGGGTACAGGTGAATCGTTTCTGTCCAGAGCAGCTCATCATGTGAATCTTACGGCGGCTTTTTATCCCAATTAATCTCTGAGTGCAGCTGAAAAAAAAATCTTGTCTCTTTTTAAAATTTAAAAAATACCATACAGAGGTTTTTTTCAGCTTTTAGTAGTTCATCGTCTTCACTTCACGCAAACTCATTCTTCTGAAATCAAAGAAAATAAAGTTGTTTTAGCAGATAAAAGACATTCAGCAAATACGAGCAAAATGTGAAGTGAAAAGAAACTGGAAACACTGGATGTACAAATAAACATACAAGTACGTTATCTGTCAGATATTATATCTGTGCAAAGCATATTTCAGAAACCACCAGTAAATTACACTACAAATACAAATAAATGAAGCTACACAAATAACATTAGCAACTATGAATAAAGGTAAGATGTTTTCCTAATCCCTGAAGGGATAATCGGCAGCAAAGTTAAACATTTTACACTCGCGAACGCTACAGAAGTCAGATATAATACACTTACTTTGAAAAGACGCACAACACCCGTAACAGAAGTATAATTATACAGCAAACGGCAAAGTTTAGCATTCATCAGCGATCCGATTCATACTCCATCCACTTCATACACTGAGCGCCGAGGGCGGGATATTAGCCTGTGTGTGGCTCAGCGAATGCTGATTGGCTGCCTGTGTTGCTTAGCGAATGCGGATTGGCTGCCTGGGCCTTACTTAGCGAATGCTGATTGGCTGGCTGTATGTTACTCTCTGTGGATACAAGAGAGAAGTTTTGTGGTCTGAAAGTGGTTTATAATGAATGTTTCTGGTTTAATAGTGAAGTTTTATCATGTTTAATAGTAGGTCTGTTCACTGTATGAAATGTGCTTCGTGTTTGGTGTGAACCCAGCATTATAATAAAAGTCCCTGCTGCTTTATAACATGATGAATAGACCTAATGCAGTTTTGTTTTGTGTCTCAGATCAAAATATTCTGTTTTCCTCAGTTCTGCTTCGGTCAAATGTCAAACATTTTCGGAGAAAAGTAAAGTCTTGTGTCTGACGATATCTGTCTTTTATCTTTAATATGGGTGTAATGTGGGTTTCTTAACATAAGAAAAATAAATATCTTAAAATAACGAAAGAATTAGTGTCTATATAGAAAATAAATAAAGATTTAACATCTATAGTAGTGTTTGATTGAACATAACGTGTGTGTGTGTGTGTGTATTTTGTTTACAGCACTTCTTTGCATGAACGTTTTAATGGATTGATTAGTTTATTTCATGGTATAACATTGCTAAATTTATCTATGAGATATATTTCTGTAGGTTTCTGGTAGTGATCATTCTCTCGATCTTATTGTTATATATATATTGCGTTACACTGTACATTTTCTATATAGAAAAAGAGTTTTTAAAGACAATACCTAGATTTATTATTTATATAATAATAGATATAAATTTCATTAATTGAGTCTCTTAAACTTATTGTTAATATTAAAATATAAATAAAGACAAACACAGAAGCTCATGTTCTGGGTCTCTTCGTTTACACACAGTCACACTGATGGCCCATTAGAGGCCGGTCTTTGTCATTTTATAAATTACTTCTTCCATAATGTTTGCTTTGTGACTCAGATTAAATTATTTTGTGTTCTTCAGTTCTGCTTCTGTCAAATGTGACAAAGTTTTGGAGAAAAGTAAAGACTTCAGGCTCGTAGCAAGCCTGGTGATAGGGGTGGTTCCTTTTTTCCTCAAAAAGTGGACCTTTTTGCAGTTATTCGCTTCATTTTCTTTTTAATAATAAGATTATTAAATAGAAAAAAGTGCATTTAGTGACATTTTTAGCTGGATTAGATGGTCATCATAACCACACTTTTTGAATAATTTAGAATAAAGAAATATAAAGAGAAAAAAATACAAATTTAATACATCATAAATCATCAGAAAACAAAATCTGTTAAAGTTTTCAATTAAAAACTTAAGCATATAATAATAATAATAATAATAATGCATTTTATTTAAAGGTGCCTTTCTTGGCACTCAAGGTCACCGTACAGAACAGCTAGAACAATCAGTTCAAATAAAAACACAATAAAATCAATAAAATACAATACAAACTTTTTAAATAAATGCAGTCGGGTTAAAGAGAATAAAACAGATGTGTTTTGAGTTTGGTTTTAAATTGTGAAAGAGAGTCTAAATTACGGAGATCAGGAGGAAGTGAATTCCAAAGCTGAGGAGCAGAGTGGCTGAAGGCTCTGTTCCCCATGGTGACAAGGCGGACAGAGGGAACAGTGAGGTGAATGGAAGAAGAAGACCTGAGTGTTGGAGAAGTTGTGGCGATATGAACAAGATCAGCAAGGTATGGAGGAGCGAGATTGTGGATGGCTTTAAAAGTGAGAAGAAGTGTTTTATAATTAATTCTGAAAGATATGGGAAGCCAGTGAAGCTGCTGTAGAATGGGTGTGATGTGACAGATAGAGGGGGTTTTTGTGATAATACGGGCTGCAGCGTTTTGTACCAGTTGTAATTTATGAAGAGTTTTTTTTAGGGAGGCTTTTATTCTAGCCGAAATAAAACAAATAAGACTTTCTCTAGAAGAAAAAATATGATCAGAAATACTGTGAAAATTTCCTTGCTCTGTTAAACATCATTTGGGAAATAATAAAAAAAGAAATATAAATTATATTATATTATATTAAATAACCCCCCCACCCCCCACCTCAAAGGTGCTCTCACTAGTTTTTTGGGCTGGAATTAGTCAGCTACATCTGGCAACACTGCACGCATCCCCTATCCGCAACATCCACGATGCTCTTCGGCTTCACGAACAACCCGTGCCCCAATCATTAACCAGATTAGTTAACGAGCACCAGTTATTTTTCCTTCCAAATCTTTTTCAACATGAACAACCAACTTTCTGTGGTAAAGTAATCGTCCTGTGAGCTATTCTACTATGCTACTGAGGAGTAGATTATTGATGTTTGCAGCACAGAATAATGACGCATGTCGCTCAAAGATTATGTAAGTCACATGAAATCCGACATAACCGTTCACACTGTGGTCGCATTGCAACACATCAGATCTGAGTCTGATTTAAGACTACATATGAAAGTGGCACAGATCTGAACTGAAAAGATCAGATTACATGTAGTTTGGGGTGTTCACACTGTCATCACTCGAGTCACATGAGGGGGGGAAAATCAGATTCGGGCCACATTTGCCTGCAGTGTGAACGTAGCCTAAGTCAGATTTCTTGGCTGAATTGCTCGCACAAGCTTTTTCAACTCTGCCCACAAATTTTCTATAGGATTGAGATCAGGGCTTTGTGATGGCCACTCCAAAACATTCACTCTAATGTCCTTAAAGCACATTTGAACTAATTTGGCGGTATGCTTAGGGTCATGGTTTGTTTGGAAGACCCATTTGTGGCCCAATTTCCTGGTGGCGAACACAGGCTAGCAAACTGCAGTGTGAATCCTCTCATGTGCTTTCATGTTACCTAAATGACTGAATCTCTTGTCGCAGTGTGAACATGTATACGGTTTCTCTCCAGTGTGAATCCTCTTGTGTTTCTTCAGATGTCCTAGTTCTCTGAATGTCTTGTTGCAGTGTGAACACGTGTACGGTTTCTCTCCAGTGTGAATCCTCTCATGTTTTTTCAGATCTCCCAACTCATTGAATCTCTTGTCGCAGTGTGAACACTTGTACGGTTTCTCTCCAGTGTGAATCCTTTCGTGCCGTTTCAAATCTTCAGTTGTCTTAAAAGTCTTCTTACACTGAAAGCAGAAATACTCTCTTACACCAGTGTGGATCTTCTCATGGTTTTTAAAACTTGACACCTGTGTAAAACTCTTTCCACACACAGAACATGAATACGGTTTCTCCTTTGTATGAACTCTTAGATGGATCTTCAGATGTGATATCCTTAAAAATGTCTTACTGCATTGATCACACTTGTGTGGCTTCTCTCCAGTGTGGATCATCATGTGTTTATTCAGTGTTGATGACTGTCTGAAACTCTGTCCACACTGGGTACATGTGTATGGTTTCTCTCCAGTGTGGATCAACATGTGTTCATTAAGGATTGATGATCGTGTGAAACTCTTCCCACACTGGTTGCATGTGAACGGTTTCTCTCCAGTGTGGATCCTCTTGTGTTTATTAAGGGATGATGATCGTGTGAAACTCTTCCCACACTGGGTGCATGTCAATCGTTTCTCTCCAGTGTGGCTCATCATGTTAATCTTGCAACTGTTTTCCATCCCAACTAATCTTTTTCAACAGTGAAGGTGAAAAATAGACTCTTCCTTTCCTTAAAAATAAAATCCTCCAGTCAGTAAATGAGGTGTTTTCCAGCTTTTACACCATCTTCGCTTGGCACAATGCGTTCACACAATCTCAGGTCTGAAATTAAAGTAAATAAAGTTGTTTTAGCGGACAAAAGGCATTCAAACTCTGGATAAATAAATATCGGACAGCATTATCTATTAGACAATATATCTGCAAACATATCTCAATGACACTAGAAATACAAATAAATTAAATACACACAGATAACATTAGCAAATATGAATAAAGATCAAATACTTTCAGACTTCAGGTAAGATGGCGGAGTAAGAAGTCGCAAGCTTCTGCTCCGAATATTAATTTCAATCATTTGATTAATCCGAGTTCTCTATACACATTAAGCACATCTAATATTTTGCACAAGACTAATAAGACATCATGAAAGCACTTATAAGCTAATATGCCTGTTATGTTCTTGTATTAAGTCACTGAATCACATGGGGGCGCTAGTGGTTACTCTGGGTTCTATAAAAGGGGTAGTAGAAGAATGCGTAGGTAGAACCATGTGTTGGTAACCATGTGGCATGCTGAGCTGTTTGATGTTTAGCTCTGAAGCTAATAAAACTTCTTGATCATGAAATCTTCTTGACTCCTTATGCTTGAGAAACCATTACAATGCCGAGAGGTAATACAAAAATGAACACTGAAATACTTGAGGAGCATAACGTGCAAGCAGCAGGCACGGTGGCTTTGACACGGCGAGCTTCTCTGGTGCATCAGATCAGAGGTCACAGCGCTCAGAGTGGAGATTCTTTCCGAGCTAAAAACCTCCATTTCAGCTGTGAAAGCGTCGCTGCCAACCCAGGGCGAAAAACTGAAAGATGCCGAGGAATCATTAACTGATGCAGATGCCTACGTCACTTCTTTGGAGAGACAACGACCGAATGAAAATGAGACTCGACGACTTCGATCGCTTAAGAAGGAACAAAGTGAGAATAATTGGCATTCATAAGCACTCTGAGGGCACGCGTCCAATCTAGGGATGGGTATCGTTAAAGTGTTAATGATATCGGTACCACTTATCAGTTCGGTACTTTAACAGTTCTCTTATCTGTACTTTTTGTAGTTTTTTTATTTATTTGTTTGTATGAAAAAACAAACCGAACAAAATTAACAACACTTTATTTTATTATTATGTTTTTAATGTAAAATAAAAATGAAACCAATAATTGTAAAACAAATAAAAAAATTTTTTCTTATATATATTTTTTTCCCCTGTAAATGACTTTTTAACCTTTGTTCTGGAGAAAAATCAACATGTTTGCCTTTTTTGGCAGAAGTCAGGATCTTTCCTTGTTTATTGTGCTCCCTGCAGTTGAAAATACCCTCTTTGAGTTGCAAAATTCAATTAATGAGTGCGCGCACAGCCGAGAACTGTGAAGGCTTTTATACTAGACGTGATCTTCGAAAACACAAGCATTTCTCATGTGAGATCACCAACTGTGCAGACGAATATGAAATATGGCAAATTATGCTGCTGAAAGTATTGTTTATTCAGCAATAATTCTCCAGTACCGAACTGCTAACGTCAGAGCCAGGTCCGGAGTGGGACTCCTTTTCAGCCCTGGAGTTTCAAGCCTTAGACCGGCCCACCTCACGACTGACTATATTAAGATAACGTCATTTCCAATTCAGTTTCTAATTACACTATCACGTCTTTTTTAAAGGACACAGCTGCTTTAGAACTTCAAATGTTTTTCATAAATATGAGAACATTAAAGGGGAGCTAAATCTCCAACACTATTCTTTAAAACATCACAATGTCCTTTCCTGCAATATCTGAATATATATTCTGTGCAAAATTCTTTATAGATATCCAGTCCTTTGTAAAGGTAGTCACACACACAAAAAAAATATGCACACCTATATAAGTAACCCAAACAGTATTATATGTCATAACACTAAAAATGTAAAAAATTAAATAATAATAATTTACTCAGGTGAGGTTCGAATTGGCGGCGTCGTAACACAACGTGTTGACCACTAGACCACAATGGCACTGTTATGCTGGTGCGCTAGGAAGAAAGAAAATAAGTATTGCACTGTTATCTGCAAGACTCTTTTAACCACAGTATTACTTTCTATTGATGGCTTCATCTTATTCTACCCTTTTTAGATTTCTGATCACGTTGTCAGATTTATTAATGTAGTGAATATCTGATTTTCACTGAGCAGGTGTAATATTCATTATTCAAATTCTGATTTTCACTAAGGTGTTGCTGTTTGGGGTCGAATGATAGCCCTCGCGGCCAAAAAACAGACTGGCCCACCGGGAATTTTCCAAGTCCTCCTAAATAGCCAATCCAGGCCTGGACTGAGCTTATCGATACTTCGATCTTTCATAGTGTAGCACCATTACCCGAGTTTTAGTACCCATCCCTAGTCCAAACGCATTTAACGAAGAACCACTACTCAAAGTATTCGGAAGGAGAGTTTTCCCAAGCCCCTGGTGGTGGATAGAGCGCATCATGTCAGGCTGAATAATTATAATGAATTATTGACTTCTGCGGTCTTAATTTGTTTCAAAAACACTGATTTATTTACAATTCTTTTCTGCTGGAGATACTGCTGTCCTCAAAAAATGTAAATAAAAAAATCTTACCCATACCTAATGGCCCGTTTCCACTGAGTGATACGGTACGGTTCAGTTTGGTACGCTTTTATGGCCGTTTTCACTGTCAAAACGCATACCGAACCGAACCGTACCACTTTTTCGGCACCCTTTCGAAAGGGTACCAAACACGAGAAAGGGTACCAAAAGGCAGAGCCACACGCGCAGCTGAACGCTATTGGTTTACAGAGATACGTCATTCGCTTATGCAACAATCCAGAATGAAAACAAAAAAAACGCCATGTTTGAAAAACACAGCGAGAGATTACAGCAGAATTATAAATACATATAATAACGAGCCATGGTCGACCTGGGCTCAAACAAACCTTGTCGTCGTCTTGAACAGCCACAAATCCAAGAAGAAGAGCAGATTTACGCTGTGCCGCGTAGTTTTTTACGAGCCAGTCTGAGGCACGAGCGGTTTCGATTTCTTCCTTGCGCTCGCGCTACTAACATTATATCTGAAATAACAAACCTCTAGAGCTGATGATAATAACCTGCGCTTGATTATTGACGTGCTTTTGAAACCCGATCCTGTCAGACACTGACAAACGCGAGAGTGAATCGCGAAGAAACAAAGGAGAAACCGGAAAAAAAGGAGCACATTATCAGCAAACATGAACAAAATGCTATGTATAACTAACTTATTATCTTCACCTTTTGGACTAATATGAACCGAGAATGACGGAATTACTCTCTAACAGAGGCTACATGTGCTGCTGAAGATTACAGACACAGATGAGAGGTTTTCACTGACTGTAGGCTATAATTTGTGTTGTTTTAAACCTAAATACTGGCAAAATGTCTGCTATATGTAGTTCTTCTGTAGTTGGTAACATATCGGAGACTGTAAGGGTCTGTATGTGTTCATATATGTTCATTTATTTAGTTATTTAATATAGTTACAGACGTTACAGTAAGCTATTTCGCACTGTCATTGATCTGCAGTTATAATCAACTCATGTTCATAGTAAAGTTAGTAATAAAAATTTCTACACAAGTGTTTATGTGTGTGAAGCGTCTGTGTTGTGAGAAGAGCTTCTCATATGATATGTAAGCGACCTGTACAGCATAATTGTAGAGATTTCCTCGAGCGAGAATGACGTCGACTGAAACTTTCTGTCATACACCACGCCCACCAAAAGGGTACCCTTGTTAGTGGAAACGCAAGCCTGATAAAGGTGACCCGTACCGAACCGAACCGTACCGTACCAGTCAGTGGAAACGAGCCATTAGGTACGGTATAGCAGAAAATTTTGACGGTTTTAAATCCGTGACTTTTCCAAACCGTTGTATACCTTGGAAAACGGTTATTGTCCCATGCCTACTTGCTTGTAATAAAAGTATACAGAACCTTCCTTTTATTACACACTGAATGGCTCGCTTATAATGTGTATCGTATATCTTTTCGCATTTTCCTTTTCTACATTTATCTATTTGTTTGTCATTACAGTATTGAAGTTGTGTATGCACCTTATACACACACTTACAATGCATCTGTGTGATGCTTGAAGACTTTAATGTTTGCAAACTGTTAGCTATGGATCTCTTCTGTTAAAGCCACACAACGGAATTTTGTTTTTGAATGAGTTTTTTGTTGACTGCTTGTTTTTGTGTGCAAATTTCTAAAACATAATCTATAAATAAACTATATATGTACATATATATTCTCCTAATGCTATAAGCATTGACCACATGAGTTAAATCACATCAAATCACGGCATAATCGGTAGCAGGATAAACATTTCACACTCGTGAACGCTACAGAAGTCAGATATAATACACTTACTTTGAAAAGACGCACAACACCCGTAACAGAAGTATAATTATACAGCAAACGGCAAAGTTTAGCATTCATCAGCGATCCGATTCATACTCCATCCACTTCATACACTGAGCGCCGAGGGCGGGATATTAGCCTGTGTGTGGCACAGCGAATGCTGATTGGCTGCTGTGTTTTGCTCAGCCAATGCTGATTAGCTGCTGTGTATTGCTCTGCGATTGCTGATTGGCTGCTTGTGTGCCTCTGCGTGGCTTAGCGAATGCTTGAGAGAGGTTTTGTTGTCTGAAAGTGGTTTATAATGAATGTTTCTGTTTTAATAGTGAAGTTTTATCATGTTTAATGGTGGGTCTGTTCACTGTATGAAATGTGCTTCGTGTTTGGTGTGAACCCAGCATTATAATAAAAGTCCCTGCTGCTTTATAACATGACGAATAGACCTAAAGCAGTTTTGTTTTGACTCAGATCAAAATATTCTGTTTTCCTCAGTTCTGCTTCTGTTAAATGCGACAAAGTTTTGGAGAAAAGTAAAGACTTGTGTCTGATGATATTTGTCTTTGTTATTTACTTTGATAGGAGTGATGTGGGTTTCATAACATTGCCCTGCTGAAAAATCCAGTTTAAACCAGCCTAGACTGGTTGGCTGGTTTTAGTTGGTTAACCAGCCTGGTTTTAGAGGGGTTTTGGCTATTTCCAGGCTGTTTTCCAGGCATTTCCAGCCTGGTCTTAGCTGGTCAGGCTGAAAAATGACCAGCTAAAACCAGCTTGACCAGCCTGGTTTAAGCTGGACATAGCTGGTTTTGGCTGGGCTCCCAGCCTGGCTAGGCTGGTCAAGCTGGTTTTAGCTGGTCATTTTCCACCCTGACCAGCTAAGACCAGGCTGGAAATGGCTGGAAACCAGCCTGGAAATGGCCAAAACCCCTCTAAAACCAGGCTGGTTGACCAGCTAAAACCAGCCAACCAGCCTAGGCTTGTTTAAGCTGTTTTTTTCAGTAGGGTGAGGAGGATTTGTCTTAAAATAACTCACAGAATTAAGTGTTAGATTAAATGTAACATGTGTTTATTTGTTCACCACACTTCTTTGTATGTTTTTTGGATTGATTTATTTAGGCTATTTCATGGAATAACGTTGCTAAATTTATCTATGAGAGATATATTTCTGTACTGATTCTGGTTGTGATCATTCTCTCGATCTTATTGTTATATTTTTATGTTACACTGTACATTTTCTATATGCAAAAATAAGTTTTTGAAGACAATACCTAGATTTAATATTTACCTGACTAAAGTTTTAATAATTGTTTAATCACTTAAACTTATTATGAATAAGAACAATATATTTATTAAAGCTTACAATGACCTTTTTCTTAATGATCTGTAGAGTAGAGAAGGCTTTGTAGTTTTTTCTTCATGTTCTCTCCTAATTTAATGTGCAAAACTTTTACAAGAAAAGGATTTCCTGACCTGATATTTAGTTAATTGTTTGATAGAGAAAGCTGTCCACAAACTGAACATGCAAATATACATCAATTATTTTAATGCTGTTAGTAGTAAACAAAAATAATAAACAAGGCAGGGGCTCAAATCTGAAGAAACTTGGTACAGAGTAATGTAAATGTTCAGATCACTGTGAGCCTTTGACTATAACTATTTATATTGTGGACTAAAATTAAACTGTAAATAAAGACAAACACAGAAGCTCATGTTCTGGGTCTCTTCATTTACACACACTGATGGCCCACTAGAGGCCGGTCTTTGTCAAGAGTGAGAACGACATCAATATTCATGACAAAGCCCTCACTTTCTGTGTCTCACTTGTAAATCAATATATTGTTCACAGTGAACGAGTAAACAGGGTGATTCTCAGATACTTCTGTGGCAAAAGCTAACCATTATCAATTAGTCAGTAAAATCTGTGTATACAGTATAGTGGCATGTTTTTGCATGTTTATAGTAGGGGAACTGACTATTTTATCCCATAAATGACCCATCTGTCAGATGAAGAAGAGCCGGAGTCAGAGATTCAATTAGAAAGAAAATATATTGAAGACAGATTTGCAGTTTCACCAGCAGAAGCCAGCTTCAACACTCGCGAATGAGTCCGTAGGCTGCTCTTTTTGCAATATCAAAACAATAATTATACTTTAGCTACAATTATACTATAGATATATTTCACTTTGAACATTTCCATGTGTGTGTGCACAATATCTCAAGCATACAAACATCAGACAGCCACTATAGGCTATTCAGAGCTGACCCCAGACCTGTGAAATGATCCACCAAGGAATAGAACACACACACACTCAAAGTACAATCTGTTTCTTACCCAAGGCTGAGTGTACTCTCAGCAGTTTAATCCAAACTGGTAGCTTACATACGAAGAAATTAACTAAGATTTAACAAATAAAATGGCAAATGACTCAGGAAACAGCCCAGTTTCCAATTCTTCAAGAGTCAGGTTCACTCAAGAGGTCTCCATGACCTCTGACCTGGCAGGGTAGATCCTGAGAAATAATTTGGCATACAGAAAAGCAATGACACACACATTATTCCAGTTTTACTCTGAAGTGGGATGACACTAAGGTCATCATATCCGCTCGTTAAGTCGTGACATATGGAATATTTGCTTCCGGGTCCAAGCTGCTACTCCTTTGAATTGAGAAAATATTCGTTTATGGCCACTTTTTAGATACATCGCATATAAAATCACGGTGTACACACCATTCTCCGGACTTCCTGCATCACAAGCACCAAAATTGCATGAATGTTATATACAGTTGAAGTCAGAATTATTAGCCACCCTGTTTATTTTTCCCCCAATTTCTGTTTAACAGAAAGCAGATTTTTTTTTTAAACATTTCTAATCATAATAGTGTTAATAACTCATCTCTAATAACTGATTTATTTTCTCTTTGCCATGATGACAGTAAATAATATTAGACTAGATATTCTTCAAGACGCTTCTATACAGTTTAAAGTGACATTAAAAGGCCTAACTAGGTTAATTAGGGTAAAGTTAGGGTAATTAGGCAACTTATTGCTTAACGATGGTTTGTTCTGTAGACTATTGAAAAAATATATAGCTTAAAGGGGCTAATAATACTGACCTTAAAATTATGTTTAAAAAATTAAAAACTAGCCAAAATAAAACAAATAAGACTTTTTCCAGAAGAAAAAATATTATCAGACATACTGTGAAAATTTCCTGAATCTGTTCAACATCATTTGGGAAATATTAAAAAAGAAAGGGGGGCTATTAATTCTGATTTCAACTGATTTCAAACACCTTTCATTACAATTCTTTTAAAAGCTCCTAAATTGTTTTGCAGTTTGTGAATTTTTATAAGTTGAATTAAAATCTATTCTCCATTCATATATTAGTATTAATAGTTTGCTAACATTTAAAATTATATATAAAAAGACTTTTCTATTCACATAGGCTGTATTCTGTAGTGTTTTCGTGTCCTTTACTGCATAGAATTAATCAAAATAGCAGTAAAATAACATTCATTACGAGCTGATTTAACAAAAAGCTCCTAAATTATTTTGCATTATGCTAATTTTTACCCAGTTGAGTAAGGGAAGTTTATTTATAAACTAATTTCGGGAGGATCACACGCTTATGATTGACCACAGCCGGTCCCGCATTAGCTAAACACATGATTCACCTATCAGATGATTCCTAAGTCACCGTAAATAAGCAGATTTGCGCCTCAGTTATGTTCGTTTTGAAGAATCCCGCACTTCCACTCCTACTCCTCCTGTTTAAACACACTTTATAGTCAATTTTCAGCTAAGTTTGAACTCCTGAAAAGACTATTTTCCAATCATGTATTTGATCATTGAAGACTTCGTAAAAATGTAGTAGAAAAATCTCATCTCGTTCTCGTGGAGCGTCTCGTCACACTTATACAAGTCAGGCTTTAGCACATTGCTGAGTGAATCTTCTTATGTATTTTCAGGGTTCCCATCTGTCTGAATGTCTTGTCGCAGTGTGAACACCTGTATGGTTTCTCTCCAGTGTGAGTCCTCTCATGTGGTTTCAGTGTCTCTAAATGAAAGAATCTCTTGCCGCAGTGTGAACACTTGTACGGTTTCTCTCCAGTGTGAATCCTTTGGTGCCGCTTCAAACCCCCAGCTGTCGTAAAAGTCTTCTCACACCCAAAGCAGACATATTCTCTCACACCAGTGTGGATCTTCTGGTGTTGGCTTAATCTTGCCTGCACTGCAAAACTCCTCCCGCATACAGAACACGAATACGGTTTCTCCTTCGTATGAACTCTTAGATGAGCCTTCAAAAGTGAACCCCTTATAAATGTTTTACCGCACTGATCACATTTGTGCGTTTTCTCTCCAGTGTGGATCAACATGTGTTGAGTAAGATGTGATGATGTTCTGAAACTCTTCCCACATTGAGTGCATGTGAATGGTCTCTCTCCAGTGTGGATCTTCATGTGTTTATTAAGGTTTGATGATTGTGTGAAACTCTTACCACACTGGGTACATGTGAATGGCTTCTCTCCAGTGTGCATCCTCATGTGTTCATTAAGGTTTGATAATCGTATGAAACTCTTATTACACTGGGTACATGTGAATGGCTTCTCTCCAGAGTGGATCCTCATGTGTTTATTAAGGTATGATGATATTTTGAAACTCTTTCCACACCAGGTACATGTGAATGATTTCTCTCCAGTGTGGATCTTCATGTGTTGATTAAGGTTTGATGACTGCGTGAAACTCTTACCACACTGGGTACATGTGTATGGTTTCTCTCCAGTGTGGATCCTCATGTGTTTATTAAGGTGTGATGGTTGTGGGAAACTCTTACCACACTGTGTACATGTGAATAGCTTCTCTCCAGTGTGGCTCATGATGTGAATCTTACGCCTGCTTTTTCCCCCAAATTAATCTCTCCAGCTTTTACTAGCTTATAATCGTCGCTTCACGCAATCTCATTCTTCTGAAATCAAAGTAAATAAAGTTGTTTCAGCAGACAAAAGACATTCAAAGATGAGCAAAATGTGAAGTGAACAAAAACCTGGAAATATCAGATTAAAAAAAATAAACAGAAAAGTTATCTGTCAGATATTATATCTGTGCAAAGCATATTTCTGAAACACCTAGCAAATTACACTAGAAATACAAATGAATGAAGCTACACAGGTAACATTAGCAACTATTAATAAAGGGGAAATATTTTCCAAATTCCTGGAGCAAAGTTAAGCATATCACACTCGTGAACGCTACAGAAGTCAGATATAATACACTTACTTTGAAAAGACGCACAACACCCGTAACAGAAGTATAATTATACAGCAAACGGCAAAGTTTAGCATTCATCAGCGATCCGATTCATACTCCATCCACTTCATACACTGAGCGCCGAGGGCGGGATATTAGCCTGTGTGTGGCTCAGCGAATGCTGATTGGCTGCTTGTGTGTTGCTCAGCGATTGCTGATTGGCTGTCTCTGTGTCAATCACTGTGGGCTAAAGAGGAAGGTTTCGTAGTCTGAAAGTGACTTTGTGGATTAGAATTAATGTTTATGTTTTAAAAGTGAAGTTTTAATAATGTTTTAATGGCCCGTTCACCGTTAATGGCAAGCAGTTTTAACATTTAATCAACAGCCTGCACTAGTATCTATTTTTATGTTACTATTGCTTCTTATTTTTTAGATACTAGTATCTTTTCCATTAAGTACTAGTGCTTAGTCATTAGACACTAGTTGTTTTTATTAGATACTAGTACTCATTAAATAGATACTAGTTCTTATTTTTTAGACACTAGTTCTTATTTAATAGTGACTAGTAACTAATCGGTTACTAGTATTACATTGAAAATCTGCCCATTGATTTCTATGGGATCTGTCATTGAGATATCAACTATTCAGCTATTCAATTGCAAGTTGTTCAGAGTGAATGTGTAAACGGTGATTTTCAGATACTTCTGTACCATCAGCAAAATCTGTGTTTATACAGTATAGTGGCTTAAAAAAGTGTTTACCCCTTACTAATTTATTGTTTTTGCTTTTTGTCAAATTTTTATGTTTCAGATCATGAAATGTATGTAAATAAGAGTCAAAGATAACACAAGTAAACACATCATGGAGTTTTAAATTAAGGTTTTTATTATCAAATCAAAACAAAATCCAAAAGTACATAGCCCTGTGTGAAAGTGTCTGTCAGAAAACATCTTGATGATCCGCAAGACTTTTGGGAAAATACTCTGTGGACTGACGAGACAAAAGTTGAACTCTGCTGTGATGCTGGCGCCAATAGCCTAGTGGTTAGTGTGTCGACACATAGCTCTGAGGTGCTCATGGTGACCCAAGTTCGATTCCCTTGAGGTCATTTGCCGACCCTTCCCCTATCTCTGCTCCCCATACTTTCCAGTCTGTAAATCTCCACTGCCCTATCACAATACAGGTTAAAACCCCCTAAAAAAATAATTATAACAATAAAAAATAATAATAAAATAAAAAAGATTTGGTGTGATAAATGAAGTCATAAATTCTGCTGTGTACCAATCAGTGGTGTAGTCCTTGCTATACTCAGTATGCCTACCTTTTTCCATGAGCTGTTTGGGTATTACGACTTCTAAGGATCAATAATTCCCTTGGTACACTCACTTGTTTTGGTGATTAAACCTCCCTAATTTATGTGTTTTCGCATCTCCTTTAACTGTCTACCAAATGTATTTTATTAATCACATCTTAATCTGTTGCAATTGGTGCATTTGTTTAACTTGCGCCATTCCCCGCCGCCTGACGACCGCAGCAGCTGTGAGAACATTTCGTGAGAGTTTTTCGAAGATCACAAGTCAACTGAATGATATCTCGCTGAAACCTTTAAGTAAAATTTAAAAACAGCTTGGATGTCCCTTAAGCACTCCTGTATTTCCATTCGACCCCCGTTAAACCTTTGCGATCACCTCATAAACTGTACATCACTCAATAACCGCCTCAGTCCCCTTTAAATTTGATATAAAAACGGCGGCAGACTTCCGCTCCTGTTGTCAACTCGCTTTTCATTTAGTCAGCAAACCACAGCTGTGCAAACTGTGAGCACAAGATGCGTTTATTGATGCATAGTTGGAATATCTGCATATTATTATGTATATTTAATTAGGCTCATATACATTTAAATACAGCTCAATATAATCAGCCAATCTCCGGCTCTGCTGGGGTCACTGTTAGCTAAGCATAATTGAAATGGGATAAAAATTAATGCATTCAAGTATTTTTAAATGGATAGTTCACCCAAAAACAATGTAAATTGTCATCATTTACTTCACTTGTTCCAAACCGGTTTGCCTTTTTTTATCCTGTTGAACACAAAAGAAGATATTTCGAAGAAAGCTGGACACCTGTAACCATTGACTTTCATAGGTTTTGTTTTTTCTTCTGTGAAAGTCAATAGTTATAGAAGTCAATAGATGTTTAGTATATATATATATATATATATATATATATATATATATATATATATATATATATATATATATATATATATATATAGCTAATGAATCAAAGAAACATTGTCTTTTGTCATTTCTTTGCCTACTTTTTACATTTTGGATTGGGTGGGTAATTTTTTTATGACTACACCACTGGTACCAATATATCCAAAAATGTAAAGGTTTGGATACGAGAGAATGAAAATAACACTGACAGATTTTGTTTTAGAAACCATCTAAAGTTACAAATAATATCACATCTTATTAGGGATCCTGTGGTGAATTATAATCCTGGAAGTGACAGCTACATGTAAAAATTTAACACTGCATACACCTTTGCAAAAGCGCCTGCATTCTCTAAGAGAAGACTAATATTGCAGCTCATAAAAGACTTATTGCTATTAAATGACGTATGCAAATAATAAGTTATATGTCAATATCACCTGTGCAATATCAGACACCACCTGTGAGAACAGCACAGTTATATTCATTAACTCAGTTCATCTCATTCATGTAATGCAGTGCGTGCAGGGCCGGTGGGCGCATGCTGAATTTTTTGGTTGTTAGTTTTGATTAACGTTGATTTCAAATGCAATAAATCTATTAATATAAAACTTGCAGTAACTGCTCATATTATTTGGTGGGTGCACCTAAATTGTGGCTGGTGCTTCCTTCATTTTTGAAGCTAGAAGCGCCAGTGCTGCCAAGCAAAATGGTTCATTTCGAGCCCTGGCTCAGACCGGCTTTTAGGGTTTCTCTCCAGTGTGAATCCTCTCATGTCTTCTCAGACTTCCTAACAGACTGAATGTCTTGTTGCAGTGTGAACACATGTATGGTTTCTCTCCAGTGTGAATCCTTTCATGTGATCTCAGTTGTCCTGATCCACTGAATGTCTTGTCGCAGTGTGAACACTTGTATGGTTTCTCTCCAGTGTGAATCCTTTGGTGCTGTTCCAAATGATTAGCTGTAATGAAAGTCATCTCACACCCAAAGCAGATCTATTCTCTCACACCAGTGTGGATCTTCTGATGTTGGCTTAAATCTGACTGCCGTGCAAAACTCCTCCTGCATACAGAACATGAATACGGTTTCTCCTTGGTATGAACTCTTAGATGGACCCTCAGACTTGAAACCCTTGCAAATGTTTTACCACATTGATCACATTTGTGTGTTTTCACACCAGTGTGGATCCTCACATGTTGATTAAGGTGTGATAATTGTCGGAAACTCTTTCCACACTGGGTACATATGTGTGGTTTCTCTCCAGTGTGGATCATTAGGTGTTTATTAAAGTTTGATGATTGTCTGAAACTCTTTCCACAATGGGTACATGTGAATGGTTTCTCTCCAGTGTGGACCATCAGGTGTTCATTAAGGTGTGTTGATATTCTGAAACTCTTACCACACTGTGTACATGTAAATGGCTTCTCTCCAGTGTGGATCCTCATGTGTTTAATAAGGCTTGATGAATGTCTGAAACTCTGTCCACACCGGGTACAGGTGAATGGCTTCTCTCCAGTGTGGATCAGCATGTGTTTATTAAAGTTTGATGAATGGCTGAAACTCTTTCCACACTGGATACATGTGAATAGTTTCTCTCCAGTGTGGACCATTGTGTGGCTTTTTAGAGATGATGATAGTGTGAATCTCTGCAGTGCAGGCAAAAAAATGTCTCTCCTTTTCATTAAAAAATGCTGTACTCGGGTATTTCCAGCTTTAACCAGTTCATCATCTTCGCTTCACGCAATCCCATTCTTCTGAAATAAAAATCAAAGTAAATAAAGTTCTGTTAAAAGATATTCAACAGAGTACATTATCTGTCAGATATTAAATATGTGCAAAGCATATTTCTGAAACCACCACAGTTAGTAAATTACACTAGAAATACAAATAAATAAAAGACACAGATAACATTAGTGACTATGAATAAAGAATGATAAATATTTTCCTAATGTTAAAGACACTTTGGGTGATTGACTTCAGAAACATTTTAGCTGTGCTGATTAAATGTATCTTCACATTTCGATAGTAATGATTAAAGTAAACAATCTAAATGTGTTTATGAGTATTTTTATATTCTGGATTAGGCACAGGACCAAAAATGTTTGTCAAATTATAAATTTAAGGCCGAAAATTATGATGGGTATCCCAAACTGTGTCAACAAATGTAGATTTGTTTCATTCAGATCAAAATCTGAGCAAAACCTGAAGAGAAAGGAAACTGGAAACATTGGATGAATAATTAAACATATAATTATACAGGGTTCATACACATTACTACTAAAATTTCATGACTTTTCCAAGACGTCCAAATAAATTTTCATGACCTAATGTTTGCAGCATATCGTAAAACACACAACAATCTATTTAGTTTCTATTTATGTCAAATTTATTTAGATACTGCTTACACCACACTAATAATGTGAGAGTATGTGACTGGCCAAGGACAGAAAATAAGTAAATAACCAATATTCAAGTATAGATATCTAATTTCCATGACTTTTCCAGGTTTTCCATGACCGTATGAACCCTGATTGTATCTGTGCAAAGCATTTTTCAGAAACAACCAGTAAATTACACTAGAATTACAAATGAATAAAGCTACACAGACAACATTAGCAACTATGAATAAAGGTAAGATGTTTTCCTAATTCCTGGAGTTATAACACTCGTGAACGCTACAGAAGTCAGATATAATACACTTACTTTGAAAAGACGCACAACACCCGTAACAGAAGTATAATTATACAGCAAACAGCAAAGTTTAGCATTCATCAGCGATCCGATTCATACTCCATCCACTTCATACACTGAGCGCCGAGGGCGGGATATTAGCCTGTGTGTGGCTCAGCGAATGCTGATTGGCTGCTGTTTGTTACTCAGCGAATGCTGATTGGTTGCCTGTGTTGCTTAGCGAATGCTGATTGCCTCAATCACTGTCGGCTAAAGAGAAAGGTTTTGGGGTCTGAAAGTGGCTTTGTAGTTTAGAATTAATGTTTATGTTTTATAAAATTGTTATAATAAACGTCCATGCTGCTTTATAACATCATGAATAGACCTAAAGCAGTTTTGTTTTGTGACTCAGATCAAAATATTCTGTTTTCCTCAGTTCTGCCTAGGAGAAAAGTAAAGACTTGTGTCTGATGATGTTTGTCTTTGTTATTTAGTTTGATGGAAGAAATGTGGGTTTTTTAACCTAATAAAAGGATTTATCTTAAAATAACCCACATAATTAACAGAATAAACTTTCTATTATTTATTTTTTTGTATTATTCAACCTCGTTTTAGGTGTCAAAATCACTGTTTAACCCAGAGTTTTAAACTTCAACAATGAAAATAACATTTTAAAATTTTATTTATCTGGTACCTGTTAATGTATCTTAATTAAGCACTAGTGAAATCATTTAAATATTTTAAAGTTATTGACGAGAGACTATTATCAATATTATTTTATGTACAAAATATAGCTGTCGCACACATGGGCGTAGCAACCGGGGTGGACGGGGGGATCCGTCCCCCTCACTTTTAGAGACAGACCATTTAGAAACAGGTGATTAATAATTATATGAACGTATGATCTCATACAGCCATCGCCCCCCAACTTTTAAAATGTCCGCTACGATCCTGCACAGCATCAGTGTCATTTCCACCACAACACTGTAATGTCGCTTTAAAAAGTTTGTGTGAAAGATTGTTTAGGTGGTTTCTATGAAAATTAATAATGACATCAGAGCACGTGTTCAAGATGGAGGGAATTTAAATTTATCAACAACACATGAAGAAAAATCAGGGTAAATATCGCTTCACAGAGTAATACATTTATTCTACGCCATTTCCGAACATGCTGTACCTTTAAAAATGTCTTCAAAAACCAAATGAAATTAAGGTAAAAGAGAGTATTTTGTATATATGAAATGCTAGTTTCAATTCAAAGCTAATTGGTGACGCTATCTTTAATCTTTTCACAATAAACTGTAAAAAATGTCATTTCCACCACACTACCCTGTAACATATGGGCTGCAGCTGAAGAAAGGGATTGCCCTTAAATACCCTATGCCAAGGCATCTGGCGTCAGACCTGGTTGCTTGGTTAGCCCTGGGGATCCGTTCTTTAGTCTGTAACAGGGGTGTCCAAACTCGGTCCCGGAGGACCGGTGTCCTGCACAGTTTAGCTCCAACTTCTTCCAACACACCTGCCTAGAAGTCTAGTATACCTAGAAAGAGCTTGATTAGCTGGTTCATGTGTGTTTAATTGGGGTTAGAACTAAAATATGCAGGAGACCGGCCCTCCAGGACCGAGTTTGGACACCACTGGTCTATAATCTATATTACAGATGGTAAGTGAGAAACCATTGGTCAGTCAGTAGAGAATGGGTGTGACATGACCAATAGTTAAAACACATCTACTTCCCAACATCGAGGCAGAAAGGTCCCGGTTAAAAGACCTCCACAAAAGTGCCCCTGAGGGGGCAGACCGCGTTTCTGTACCCACGTGACTCACCTGAGTCCACGTTTCTTATTTTCCGGCAGATTAAACCAATTTAAAGTTTGCGTCTCGCGTATCTTCCGATCTGCGTCGCAAGCTCCACGCATCAAGAAAAGACTTCTTAAAAGACTCCATCTTCCACCTATCAGAGAAACTCGCCTCACATGAGAAAGAGACAGACCCATTAAATCCAGGTATTTAGTCGTGCGTTAAAGCTGTGGCCCTTTCAAAAAGGTGTTTTTTATACTCTTGGTGGTCTTTAACAGTTGTGTGGAACTGAGCGAGGGTTGCCATTCTTTTACATTAACTCTTTTACTTCCTCGCTGTCTTTCGTTTATGTTTTTTTTAGTTGTTGTTGTTTTGTACGTTTGTTTGCTATATGTTAGACTAGACTAGTCCATAAATCACGCTATAACCATGTTGGATTGTCTTTGTTTTGCCTCACAGAAAAGGTCAATTTAATGATAGAGCCTTGATACAAGCTTTACTAAACCATTCATTCATTCCTTTTCTTTATTAATCCGGGGTCACCACAGCTGAATGAACCACCAACTTACCCAGCATATGTTTTACACAGCAGATGCCCTTCCAGCTGCAACTCATCTCTGGGAAACATCCATACAGACTCATTCACACTCATACACTACGGACAATTTAGCCTACCCAATTCACCTGTACCACATGTCTTTGGACTGTGGGGGAAACCGGAGGAAACCCACGCGCAAACTCCACACAGAAACGCCAACTGACCCAGCCGAGGCTCGAACCAGCGACCTTCTTACTGTGAGGCGACAGTGCTAACCACTGCGCCGCCATTACTAAGCCAAGTTTATTAAAACCTCTAAACTACTCATCTACTTCACAAGAGGTGGTCATACTTCCCTTTCTAAATAAATAAACAATTACAGAGGCGAAGTCATTGTTATATTTATTGTGTTAAATTAAATATAAGTTAATTCAGAATATTCATTCATTCATTTTCTTTTCGGTTTAGTCCCTTTATTAATCCAGGGTCGCCACAGCGGAATGAACCGCCAACCTATCCAGCACGTTTTTACGCAGCGGATACCCTTCCAGCCGCAACCCATCTCTGGGAAATAATTCAGAATATTAATAACTAATATTCATAAACTTGAGCAAATTTCGCTACAGACCTCTGTGGTGGAGAAGACATTTATGGTTTCAAAACAGTTGATTTGGATTGTGAAAATACAGGGGTTGGACAATGAAACTGAAACACTGGCCGAATTAGTGTTGGAGGTTTCATGGCTAAATGTGAGCAGTAAATATTTTAACCCTGATTTCATTAGTATCATGTGATCTTAGCAGTTATAGCAAGTGAAATGTTTGGCTAGGAAGTTGTAAAACTGTAAATTGTTACTGTCAATTCAATTCCAATTTATATATAATATTTATATATAAATTCATCCATAACAGAGTTAACATATACAAAAAAACGTTTCATTAATTTTATTAATGTAGTAAAACATTCAATCATTTATGTTTGGCAAAAGCTGAATTATAAAAAGTAAATATGCTTTCAATAAGATACTGGTTTCAGAGTTTTATTCCTTCATTTTTTGAAATGTCAAATACACATGCAATAGAATCCCCCATATTGCTTTCATATAACTCATATAATAACCTTTACAATAACTGTAGTGTAGTCATGATGCTGGAATTTCCAACTTTGAGATGATACCTTCAAAAATATAAACATTTGATACCATTTTGTGATTTAAAAAAAATCTTAATATTATTATTAATTATTATTTAATGCACCAGAGCTAATATGGAGATTAGTATTTTTAATAACTAATATAAATGAATTTTGGTGACGCAGTGGCGCAGTAGGTACTGCTGTCGCCTCACAGCAAGAAGGTCGCTGGTTCGAGCCTCGGCTGGGTCAGTTAGCCTTTCTATGTGGAGTCTGCATGTTCTCCCTGCGTTCGTGTGGGTTTCCTCCGGATGCTCCGGTTTCCCCAACAGTCCAAAGCGGTACATGTGGTACAGGTGAATTGGGTAGGCTAAATTGTCCGTAGTGTATGTGTGTGTTAATAAGTGTGTGTGGATGTTTCTCAGAGATGGGTCGCGGCTGGAAGGGCATCTGCTGCGTAAAACAAATGCTGGATAAGTTGGCGGTTCATTCCGCTGTGGCGACCCCAGATTAAAGGGACTAAGCCATCAAAAAAATGAATGAATGAATAAACGAATTTTTGAATAGCAGATCTTTGCATATTAGCCTAGTTGTTAGTGGTAGATAGCTAATACATTATCAATTATAGCATATCGAAAAAAAATGTCTGCGTTTATCATTAATAAATCAATCAATTAATATAAAATTTGCATTAATGGCACTCATAATCTTTGGTGGGTGCACCTAAATTGTGGCTGGTGCTCCTAAATTTTTGAAGCTAGAAGCGCCAGTGCTGCCAAGCAAAAAGGTTCATTTCGAGCCCTGGCTCAGCCCTGCTTTCAGGGTTTCTTTCCAGTGTGAATCCTCTCATGTTTTTTCAGATTTCCTAACAGACTGAATGTCTTGTTGCAGTGTGAACACATGTACAGTTTCTCTCCAGTGTGAATCCTCTCTTGTGATCTCAGGTTTCCCAACTCACTGAATGTCTTGTCGCAGTGTGAACACGTGTACGGTTTCTCTCCAGTGTGAATCCTTTGTTGCCGTTCCAAATCATCAGCTGTGATAAAAGTCTTCCCACACTCAAAGCAGACATATTCTCTCACACCAGTGTGGATCTTCTGATGTTGACTTAAATTTGACTGCCGTGCAAAACTCCTCCCGCATACAGAACACGAATACGGTTTCTCCTTCGTATGAATTCTTAGATGGATCTTCAGAAGCGAACCTCTTGCAAATGTTTTACCGCATTGATCACATTTGTGTGTTTTCTCTCCAGTGTGAATCATCACATGTTGATCAAGGTGTGATGATTGTCTGAAACTCTTCCCACACTGGGTACATATGAATGGTTTCTCTCCAGTGTGGATCCTCATGTGTTTATTAAGGTTTGATGATTGTCTGAAACTCTTTCCACAATAGGTACAGGTGAATGGTTTCTCTCCAGCGTGGATCATCATGTGGCTTTTTAAAGATGATGAGTCTGTGAAACTCTTACCACACTGGGTACATGTGAATGGTTTCTCTCCAGTATGGACTATTAGGTGTTGATTAAGGTGTAATAATTGTCTGAAACTCTTACTACAGAGGGAACATGTGAATGGCTTCTCTCCAGTGTGGACCATCAGGTGTTTATTAAGGTTTGATGATTGTCTGAAACTCTTTCCACAATGGGTACAGGTGAATGGTTTCTCTCCATTGTGGATCATCATGTGGATTTTTAAAGATGATGATATTGTGAAACTCTTTCCACACTGGGTACATATGTATGGTTTCTCTCCAGTGTGGATCATCATGTGGATTTTTAAAGATGATGAATGTCTGAAACTCATTCCACACTGGGTACATGTGAATGGCTTTTCTCCAGTGTGGATCAACATGTGGATTTTAAAAGAGGATGATATTCTGAAACTCTTTCCACACTGGGGGCATGTGAACGGTTTCTCTCCAGAATGGACCATTAAGTGTTTATTAAGGTGTATTAATTGTCTGAAACTTCTACCACACTGGGTACATGTGAATGGTTTCTCTCCAGTGTGGACCATCATGTGATCATTAAGGTTTGATGAATGTCTGAAACTCTTACCACACTGGGTGCATGTGAATGGTTTCTCTCCAGTGCGTACCATCTTGTGGATCTTACGGCTGCTTTGCATCTCAATCAATCTCTTTCCACACTGAGTGCAGGCAAAAAAATGTTGCCTCTTCTTTTCATTAAAAAATGCCTTACTCAAGTATTTCCAACTTTTACCAGTTCGTCATCTTCACTTCACGCAATCTCATTCTTCTGAAATCAAAGTAAATAAAGTTCTGTTAAAAGATATTCAACAGAGTACATTATCTGTCAGATATTAAATATGTGCAAAGCATATTTCTGAAACAACCACAGTTAGTAAATTACACTAGAAATACAAATGTATAAGACACAGATGACATTAGCAACTATGAATAAAGGTAAAATATTTTCCTAATGTTAAAGACACTGTGGGTGATTGACTTCAGAAACATTTTTGTTGAGCTGGTTGAAAATCTCTTCACATTCTGGTAGTAATGATTAAAGTAAATGATCTAAATGTATAATGAGTATTTTTATATTCAGGATGAGGCAAAGGACTAAAATGTTTGTTGAATTATAAACTTCAGGCCGAAATTATGATGGTATCCCAAAATGTCAACAAATGTAGATTTGCTTCATTCAGATAAAAATCTGAGCAACACCTGAAGAGCAATATAATTGTAAATATTAGATAAATAAAATATTTCTGAAACAACCAGTAAATTACACTAGAAATACAAACGAATAAAGCTACACAGATAACATTAGCAACTATGAATAAAGGTAAGATATTTTCCCAATTCCTGAAGGGATAATCGGCAGCAAAGTTAAAGATATCACACTCGCGAACGCTACAGAAGTCAGATATAATACACTTACTTTGAAAAGACGCACAACACCCGTAACAGAAGTATAATTATACAGCAAACGGCAAAGTTTAGCATTCATCAGCGATCCGATTCATACTCCATCCACTTCATACACTGAGCGCCGAGGGCGGGATATTAGCCTGTGTGTAGCTCAGCCAATGCTGATTGGCTGCTGTTTGTTGCCAAGCGAATGCCGATTGGTTGTCTGTGTGTGGCCAAAGAGCTTAGAATGACCAAGAGGCGACACTCAATTGAACGTTCCATTGCAACAGCAGCGCCCAGCAACAGCCCCGTGATTCCGCCATTTTGAAGTGAAAGCGATCGGCCGTCCATTGGATCTCATTGCTGTCACGATGGCAAGCAGCTGCTTTGTTTTTTATTTATTTATTTAAAAAGCGCGTTAAAGCTGAGATACAACCAGAAAGACGACAATACAAGACTTACTAAGACAATCAGCAGCACTTTTAATAGGTTATTTTACAGGCTTATAATATGCTGTTGTTCTATTGGAATTTTCATTCTAAAATGGCCGCCGCGTGACAGTAGCGGTATCTAGTGGCTGTTTACCAAACAACAACAGAGTGTCGCCTCTTGGTGATTCTATGCTCTTTGGTGTGGCTTGGCTCAATCACTGTCGGATAAAAAGAAAGGTTTTGTGGTATGAAAGTGGCTTTATGGCTTATAATGAATGTTTCTGTTTTAATAGTGACGTTTTATCATGTTTAATGGTAGGTCTGTTCACTGTATGAAACATACTCTGCATTTGGTGTGAACCCAGCATTGTAATAAAAGTCCATGCTGCTTTGTGTTGACTATAAATTACAGCTCCTATAATGTTTGTTTTGTTTTCCATAATTCTGCTTCTGTCAAAAGATAGACTTGTGTCTGTTTGGTATTTGGGCTACTTTGATGGGATTAATACTTTAAGAAGGTTTAGTTAAGATACTCCCAAAATCGTTCCGCATAAATCTGCAGATTTTTACCAAAATTCTGCGCAGAAATAGCTAAAAATGTCCACAGATTCTGTCTGGCCCTAGACATTGGTGACTGCGTTATACCAGGTTAGTGTCTGCTTTTATATTCGGTGTTAGATTAATATTTGCTGGTTGGGAAAATCTATTTGTTCGCTTCTGATATTTATACCTTGATTTGCATTTGTTTATTTTTTTCCACTTAACTGCAAATTAGAAAAAAAACGGTATAAAAAGCACATACTGACAGTTATAGGTACTGTACATTGTTATGGGTCAATGCTAATATTTGGCACAAATCCATCAGTTTTCCTGTTCTGGCTGTTCTTTCTATGAATGAATTATGTAGAAGCACTGTTCATGCGTATTTCTTCGTCGGCTAATAACGCTATATTTCATTGCACAGCAATTAATCTATCAGGCTTTTTAACCAACAGTTTATCTCTATACAGCAATAAGGGGGAGTCTTTGAGACCTACCTGAGCTCAAACTCCCCTCTCGCCCTGCAAACTGTCCAGGCTCGTGGATCTTATAAACTCAGGGCTCTCCCATGCCAAACTCACTTTATAATCAATAATCAGCAAAGTGTGAACTCTTAAAACCCTGATTTAACGTTCACAAATCAGGACTCTTGTCATGTGATTGAAGCAACCTCATTTATATAACCCCCGATCAGAAAAAGTTGTACCTGTAGGAATATTTACAGTTTTAATGCAAAAATGACCAGTCTGTGAGAAGAAGACGAGCCGGAGTCAGAGATTCAATGAAAATGGAAGTTTACTGAAGATAGTTTGAAGTTTCATTAGCAGAAACCAGCTTCAACAATCGCAAATGAGTTTGTAGGCCGCTCTTCTGTCTTACAGTACAACACAGCGATTATACTTCTTACACAAGACCAGAAATGGTGTCAACTCAGGTGAAAGTCTCCTATTGGTTAAGCAAAGATGGACAATTCTAAATAGGTACCTCAATGCAGGGTTGATCTGAGACCAGATAGGGATGGAGATAGAGTTACTGGATCAGGTCGATTATAGACTATTCAGAGCTGATCCCAGACCTGTAGAGCTGACCCCTCTGATGCATATACAAAGCAAGAGAACAATCCAATATAAAAGCTCAAGGTTGTTTCTTTGTATTCTCAGCTGTCGTATCAAACTGGTTCAAAACTGGTATAATCAGCAATCGGTCTGCTATATTCTCACTACACAAACTATATCTAGCATAAAGAGGAATCACAGAAATAAAATAGCAAAATCATATAGGAGTATTAACACAAATGGAAATAACAATAGTAACAGTTGTTTCCAGTCATCAGGAGTCCAGGTCCACTCAAGAGGTCTCCAAGACCTCTGACCTGGCTGGGTAGATCCTGAGGAAACAAAACACTTGGCATACAGAAAAAGCAATGCAACATTCAACTTAATTAATAATCATGAAGACATAAGAAAGGACTTGTGTTACTCAATCTTGGAGCAGACATGCATCAATCAAATCTTGAAAGATGATTAGGGACTGAAGACACCAAGTGATGAAGTGTTTCAGGTGTAGTTTTGTCCCATTCTTCCCGCAAACAAGTCTTAAGGTGGGCAACAGTACGAGGTTTTCGTTGTTGAGATTTGCTCTTCAAAATGCAGCACACATTCTCTATTGGAGACAGGTCAGGACTGCAGGCAGGCCAGTCAAGTACCTGTATCCTCTTCCTCCTCAGCCAGGACTTTATAATATGTGCAGAATGTGGTTTTGCAGTGTCTTGTTGAAATATGCATGGGCGTCCCTGGAAAAGGAGGTGGCTTATTGTGCTCCAAAATCTCTGTACTTTTCAGTAATAATGGTGCGTCACAGAAGTGTTTAAAATCACTCCAGTTCTGTCCAAACAGAGGACATTGTGAAGAAGCTAGCAAATTACTAACAAATAGTCAGGCTAGCATATTACTGAGTGACTCATCTCATGTGCTTTCATGTTTCCTCTCTGACTGAATCTCTTGCCGCAGTGTGAACACACGTATGGTTTCTCTCCAGTGTGAATCCTCTCATGTGCTTTCATATTTCCTAACTCACTGAATCTCTTGTTGCAGTGTGAACACGTGTACGGTTTTTCTCCAGTGTGAATCCTCTTGTGGCATTTCAAATGACTAGTTGTAATAAAAGCCATCTTACACTGAAAGCAGACATGTTTTCTCACACCAGTGTGGATCTTCTGATGTTGTTTTAATTTTGACTGCCATGTAAAACTCTCTCCACACACAGAACTGAATATTGTTTCTCCTTTGTATGAATACGTAGATGAAACTTTAGAAGTGATCCCCTTGCAAATGTTTTACCACATTGATCACATCTGCGTGGTTTCTATCCAGTGTGGATCCTCTTGTGTTCAATAAGGTTTGATGACCGTGTGAAACTCTTACCACACTGGGTACATGTGAATGGTTTCTCTTCAGTGTGGACTATTAGGTGTTTATTGAGGTGCGATAACTGTGTGAAACTCTTTCCACACTGAGTACATGTGAATGGTTTCTCTCCAGTGTGGACCATCAGGTGTTTATTAAGGTTTGATAACTGTGTGAAACTCTTACCACACTGAGTACATGTAAATGGTTTCTCTCCAGTGTGGATCAACATGTGTTCATGAAGTTTTGATGATCGTGTGAAACTCTTACCACACTGGGTACATGTGAATGGTTTCTCTCCAGTGTGGATCATCATATGTGCATTAAGGTTTGATGATCGTGTGAAACTCTTATCACACTGGGTGCATGTGAATGGTTTCTCTACAGTGTGGATCAACATGTGTTCATTAAGTGTTGATGATCGTGTGAAACTCTTACCACACTGGGTACATGTGAATGGTTTCTCTCCAGTGTGGATCAACATGTGTTCATTAAGTGTTGATGATCGTGTGAAACTCTTACCACACTGGGCACATGTGAATGGTTTCTCTCCAGTGTGGATCATCATATGTGTATTAAGGTTTGATGATCGTGTGTAACTCTTACCACACTGGGAGCATGTGAAGGGTTTCTCTCCAGTGTGGACCATCTTGTGAATCTTACGGCTGCTTTGCATCCCAATCAATCTCTTTCCACACTTAGTTCAGGGGAAAAACAATCTTGTCTCTTCTTTTCATTAAAAAAGCCTAGCAAGGATTTTCCAACCTTTACTAGTTCATCATCTTCGCTTCTAATCTCGTTCTTCTGAAATCAAAGAAAACAAAAGTTGTTTTAGCAGAGAAAAGACATTCAAATATGATCAAAATGTGAAGTGAAAAACATGGAAACATTAGAAAAACAAACATTACAGTACGTTATCTGACAGATATTTTATCTGTGCAAAGCATATTTCTGAAACCACCAGTAAATTACACTAGAAATACAAACTAGATACACTATACACTAGATAAGTTGGCGATTCATTCCGCTGTGGCAACCTCGGATTAATAAGGGACTAAGCTGAAAAGAAAATGAATGAATTAATATATATTTCTATATTCTGCATAAGACATAATGGTCTAAACTATGTTCGTCGAACTGTTTGTCAACAAATTTGTATATCTACGCACCCTGTTCACGCAGAGAACGTTATTATTATTTTTTCATTACGACCTGCAGCTGACAGTGAGAGTGACAGCAGGAAAACTCAGCATCAACCTGACTTATTTCTGAAAGACCAACCCGTGCCCTTGTATCCATGTTTGTGAAAGGGCTTCTGCCAAAAATGCAGAATCAAAACTTTTCTAAATCCTGAATCAATATGAGAATTGCTTTTGCACGCTGGAGGGAAAAATGCAGTTCAAAACCGCAATCTGAAGCATGACACGGTGCTTGCCCTGAAGTATTTCTTTTAGACACGCGTGTATGTTTCAAAACTATTTTAGTCACACAAAGCTTGTGTAGATTGCGTTTGTTTACGAATAGGCTATATGCACAGAAGTGCGGTTCAGCCACAGAAAACGTTAAAGGAACCTATAACAACACTGATAATGTAATCGATCATTGTGGACATGAATTTTAAATATATAGTCAGTTAAATAGACCCAAGCATTAATTTAGTTGTTGAAGTGTAAATGAGTTTAAACAAAGAGCAGAGCACAGTCAAAACAAAAAGTTAAGTCGTTGTCTTGGTAAACTAAGTGTAATGTAAAAAGATGGCAGAATATTTCTGTTTTTAACACTCATTATTATTTAGCTGAATAACAAAACATGAGTAAATTTCGCCCTCACATCCAGTCAGCTTTACTTTTATATTCGCACATTTGTTGATTTTTAAACAGTAACTACCTGTCCCTATGTTGTTGCTACTATGAATAATCCGTCTGAAATAGCATACAGATTATTCAAAACAACATTAGCACTACTTAATTGAGTTGAGGTGCACATTTAACTCAGCAGTGAGTTTGGCAGCTGTGGTTTTATGGATATAATCGGTGTTAGCACCCGGACATCCCTTTCAGACAGCTTCCTATTGTGTTCACAGTTACTCCTGTTAGATGTGGTTCTTCTTCTTACTGGTTTGCTAACATTACTCTGGTTATCGTGGCTCTTGATACATCACGAAGACTTGCTGTCTTAGTCACAGATGCACCAGTGAGACGAACACCAACAATTTATCCTCTTTTAGTTTCAGTTTCATCGTCCAACCCCTGTACTTTCACAATCCACATCAACTGTATTTTAAAGCCATAGATGTCTTTTCCACCACATGTTGTCTTTTCCACCACATGTTGTCTTTTCCACCACAGGGGCAGTGTGGTGGAAATAACATTTCTACAGTTTATTGTGAAAAGATTAAAGATAGCCTCATTGATTAGCTTTTAATTGAAACTAGCCCTTCATATATACAAATTACCCCTATTTACCTTAATTGTCTTTGGTTTTTGAAGACATTTTTAAAGGTACAGCATGTTTGGAAATGGCGTAAAATAAATGTATTACTCTGTGAAGCGATATTTACCCTGATTTTTCTTCATGTGTTGTTGATAAATTTAAATTCCCTCCATCTTGAACACGTGCTCTGATGTCATTATTAATTTTCATAGAAACCACCTAAACAAGCTTTCACACAAACTTTTTAAAGCGACATTACAGTGTTGTGGTGGAAATGACACTGATGCTGTGCGACAGCTATATTTTTCTATAAAAATCTATATTGATAAGTCTCACATTAATAGCTTTAAAATATTTAAATTATTTCGCTAGTGCTTAATTAAGATATGCGGATAGTTACCAGACACTATAAAGGTGCAATGGGTGATTGTGTTCAGAAACATTTTCGTTGTGCTGATTGAAAATCTCGTCACATTCTGATAGTAACGATTAAAGTAAATGATCTAAATGTAAATATTTTTCATATTGGCAAGGCACAGGACGAAAATAAAATGTTCGTCGAATTATAAATGTCAGGCCGAAAATTACGATAGGTATCCCAAACTGTGTCAACAAATGTAGATTTGCTTAATTCAGATTAAAATGTGAGCAAAATATGATAAAAGAAACTGGAAACATAATGAATAAACATATGAGTACGTCAGATATTATATCTGTGAATATATCTGAAACAACCAGTAAGTTACACTAGAAACACAAATGAATGAAGCTACACAGATAACATTAGCAACTGTGAATAAAGATAAGATGTTATCCTAATTCCTGAAGGGATAATCGGCAGCAAAGTTAAAGATATCACACTGGTGGACGCTACAGAAGTCAGATATAATACACTTACTTTGAAAAGACGCACAACACCCGTAACAGAAGTATAATTATACAGCAAACGGCAAAGTTTAGCATTCATCAGCGATCCGATTCATACTCCATCCACTTCATACACTGAGCGCCGAGGGCGGGATATTAGCCTGTGTGTGGCTCAGCGAATGATGATTGGCTGCTGTTACTTAGCGAATGCTGATGGGTGTGGCGTCGCGAATGCTGATTGGCTGCCTCTGCGTGGCCTAGCGAATAGAAAGAGGTTTTGTGGTCTGAAAGTGGTTTATAATGAATGTTTCTGGTTTAATAGTGAAGTTTTATCATGTTTAATGGTAGGTCTGTTCACTGTATGAAACATACTTCACGTTTGGTGTGAACCCAGCATTATAATAAATGTTTGTTTATTATAATGTTTATTATATTATAATGTTATATAATGTTAATGTTATTATAATGTTTGTTTTGTTCTCCATAATTCTGCTTCTGTCAGATGTTAGACTTGTGTCTGTTTGATATTTAGGCTACTTTGATGGTAGTAATGTGGGTTTATAAATGACCCAAAGATTTAACATCTAATATACATTTAAGCAATTACACATATTCATTTGTCACTTTAATATTCATTCATTCAATTTCTTTTCGGCTTAGTCCCTTTATTAATCTGGGGTCGCCACAGCGGAATGAACCGCCAACCTATCCAGCATATGTTTTACACAGCGGATGCCCTTCCAGCTGCAACCCATCACTAGGGAAAGTTACTTTAATGTGTTTGAATGAAAATTATTTAATAGTAGCGTATGGTAAGCTGGAGTACATTTATACATTCTTACTGTTATAACCGGCCTTTCGAGAGCAGACATAATGCTGAAGTGAAAATGTGTGTGAATGTGTGTGTGTTTTATTCACGGCACTTCTTATGTCAGACCCCCTGTCCCTTCTCTCATGGATTCCCACAAAAATGAGGCATAATGGCACATAAACAGTCCCTTTAGATAAATGTATGTATATCAGCTTGTGTGTGTGTTTTAATGGATTGATTTATTTCATGTTGCGTAGATTTAAATGTTCACCTGAAAAGCATTTCCTGACCCGATATTTAGTTTTTAATTGTTCAATAGTGAAAGCTGTCCACAAACTGAACATGCAAATATACATCAATTCTTTTATTACTATTAGTAGTAAACAATAATAATAACTTCCTTATAAAGGCACTTTCTCCTGAGGAAGAAACAAGGCAGGGGCTCAAATCTGAAGAAACTTGGTACAGAGTAATGTAAATGTTCAGATCACGGTGAGCCTTTGGCCATAATTATTTATATTGTGGACTAAAATTAAACTGTAAATAAAGACAAACACAGAAGCTCATGTTCTGGGTCTCTTCATTTACACACAGTCACACTGATGGCCCACTAGAGGCCGGTCTTTGTCAAGAGTGAGAACGGCATCAATATTCATGACAAAGCCCTCACTTTCTGTGTCTCACTTGTAAATCAATATATTGTTCACAGTGAACGAGTAAACAGGGTGATTCTCAGATACTTACATGGCAAAAGCTCTAAACATTATCAATTAGTCAGTAAAATCTGTGTGTATACAGTAGTAAAGACATAAGAAAGGACTTGTGTCACTCAATCCTGGAGTGGACATCCATCAATCAAATCCACGCCATCATACCGCTTTGTGATGTTGCCATTCCTTTTCACAACACTTAAAAGATGATTAGGGACTGAAGACACCAAGTGATGAAATGTTTCAGGTGTAGTTTAGTCTCATTCTTTCTGCAAACAAGTCTTAAGGCAAGTAAAAATTAGGGCTGGACGATATGGCAAAAATTTATATCACGATATATTTCTTAATTTCGGTCGATACGATATAATTCCGATATCGAAATGGACAATATTAAAAGCCAGGAAAAAACTGCCAAGAACGCACACAATGTCTGTACCTACACATGTCTGCAAACTAAATTTGCAAACTTTTTAATACCTCCCAGGATCTTATAACGTTTTTTTTAAATAAAAAAAGTACAAAAAAATTTAAGTTCACTTTTTATTTGTATTTAGACTTTACAAACAGATGAGTATATTCATAGTTCGGGTTGCTTTTCATCTTGAACGTCTTTTAAGGGTTCTATCTGTCTCAGAGCACCAAAACTAAGTTTATCTGAACTTAAAAAGCTGAAACACTTCCACACCACTGCATTAGTCTTTCCTGATAAACTAATCTGTCTGCATTCTTACTCGTGGAAGCTTGTTCATTCACATCTGTGTTCAGGGCGCTCGTTTTGTAGCTAAATCTTTCTGCGACGGTCACGGAGCTTAACCAACTGCTGAGCGCTGGCAGCGTGTCTGTGATGTACGTCATCACGCAAGCGACATCGCGCTCTTTCTGACGGCTGAGCACTGAAAGTCATTCAGGTACAAATGATACAATGTATACGATCTTATATATAATAAAATGTATATGCAAAAAATCTATCGCGATATATATTGATATTGAATTATTGTCCAGCCCTAGTAACAATACGAGGTCTTCAAAATGCAGCACACATTCTCTATTGGAGACAGGTCGGGACTGCAGGCAGGCCAGTCAAGTACCTGTATCCTCTTCTTCCAGAGCCAGGACTTTATAATATGTGCAGAATGTAGTTTTGCAGTGTCTTGTTGAAATATGTATGGGCGTCCCTGGAAAAGAAGGCAGAATAGTGTGCTCCAAAATCTCTCTGTACTTTTCAGCAATAATGGTGCGTCACAGAATAGCAAGTGTTCAAAATCACTCTAGTTCTGTCCAAATGTAACGGAGGCCAGCTAGTAAGTGCTATGCAGGTACACCTCACTCCTCTGACCTCTAAAGGTGCTCTAGTGACAGACGCTAGAGGCCATGGTCTTTAGCCTCCTTGTTAGAGCAATCAACTCACATGCGGAAGGTCGCCGGTTCGAGCCCAGCTTGGAGTGGGTTGGGTGGTGTAGACTATTTAAATACAGATAATAACTCTCTAGAAAACAACTGGTTATCATGAGGAATTATTAAAAAAAACAATATATGCAAGTCAGGCTAGCAAATTACTTAGTGAATCTTCTCATGTGCTTTCAGGTTACATATCTGATTGAATCTCCTGCCGCAGTGTGAACACATATACGGTTTCTCTCCAGTGTGAATCCTTTGGTGCCGTTTCAAATCATCCGCTGTGATAAAAGTCTTCTCACACTCAAAGCAGACATATTCCCTCACACCAGTGTGGATCTTCTGATGTTTTCTTAAACTTGACTGCCGTGTACAACTCTTTCCACACACAGAACATGAATATGGTTTCTCATTTGTATGAGAAACCATTAGATGGATCTTCAGAAGCGATCCCCTTGTAAATGTTTGACCACAGTGATCACATTTGTGTGGTTTCTGTCCAGTGTGGATCACCATGTGTTGATTAAGGTGTGACGATTGTCTGAAATTCTTCCCACACTGGGTACATGTGAATGGTTTCTCTCCAGTGTGGATCATCATGTGTTCATGAAGGTTTGATGATCGTGTGAAACTCTTACCACACTGAGTGCATATAAATGGTCTCTCTCCAGTGTGGATCATCAGATGTCTATTAAGGGATGATGATTGTGTGAAACTCTTACCACACTGGGTACATGTGAATGGTTTCTCTCCAGTGTGGACCATCATGTGAATTTTACGGCTGCTTTGCACCCCCTTCTGAAATCAAAGGAAATAGAGTTGTTTTAGCAGACAAAACTCATTTAAATATGATCAAAATGTGAAGTGAAAAGAAACTGGGAACATTAGATAAACAAACAAACACAGTACGTGATCTGTCAGATATTATATCTGCGCAATCGCATTTCTGAAACCCAGCAGTTTGGCGAAACTCTATGTAACTCAATTACATTAGTAATACAAATGAATGAAAGGTACACAGATAACATTAGAACCGAGTAAAGGTTAAATATTTTATATATTCATTTATATGTATTTTTATATTCTGCATAAGGTATAAAGGACTAAAATATGTTCATCAAATTAAACATTCAGTGGCCTCACGGTGGCACAGTGTGTGGCACGATCGACTCATAGCTAGAAGGTCGCTGGTTCGAGCCTCTGCCGTATGTTTTAAAACTATTTTAGTCACACAAAGCTTGTGTAGATTGTGTTCGTTCATGAACTAACTTATATTGACCCCACACCGGCTATTCAACGTGTTACTCCTTACATATCTATAGTTATACATTGTGATTTCCTATCCTGTTTGAGCACTGGTTATCCAGATTTGGTGATCCTGAAAAGTTCCTATCCGGATCAGATTGATCCAATCCAATGTTGCTTTGAAAAACTGGCTCAAAAAGCAATCTGGATTACGTGATCACAGATCGAAAAAAGGATTACTAAATCCAGATCATTTTCCTCCAGATTAAACCTTTTGGAAAACCGGGCCCAGGATACAATGTTTGACCCGCTGGGTGCACATAGTCCTCCAGAACGCTTCGGTAGTCCTTGGCAGTGATGCTTCATCTAGCACCAGTATTGGGCCTAGGGAATGCCATGATATTGCAGCCCAAACCATCACTGATCCCCCCACCCAATGCTTGATTCTGGGCATCAATGGTCTGGGTGGGATGCTTTTTTGAGGGCTTCTACACACTGTAACTCTCCCAGATGTGGGAAGGATGGTGAAGGTGGAAGGCATTGGCATGAATAGGCAAAGGTTTGGCAGGCGGCCATGTATATTGACCCTCTGGAGCTCCTGGCTAACAGTTTTGGTGGAAACAGGAGAGTTGAGGTGCACATTTAACTCAGCAGTGAGTTTGGCAGCTGTGGTTTTATGTTTTTTGGATACAATCGTTGTAATCACAGGGACATCCCTTTCAGACAGCTTCCTATTGCGTTCACACTTACTCTTGTTGGATGTGGTTCTTCTTCTTGATAGTTTGCTGACATTATTCTGGTTATTGTGGCTCTTGATACATCACGAAGACTTGCTGTCTTAGTCACAGATGCACCAGTGAGACGAACACCAACAATTTATCCTGTTTTAGTTTCAGTTTCATCGTCCAACCCCTGTACTTTCACAATCCATATCAACTGTATTGTAAAGCCATAAATGTCTTTTCCACCACGTTGTCTTTTCCACCACAGCGGGCAGTGAGGGCAGTAGAAATAACATTTCTACAGTTTATTATGAAAAGATTAAAGATAGCATCACCGATTAGCTTTGAATTGAAACTAGCCATTCATATATACAAATTACCCCTATTTACCTTAATTGTCTTTGGTTTTTGAAGACATTTTTAAAGGTACAGCATGTTTGGAAATGGCGTAAAATAAATGTATTACTCTGTGAAGCGATATTTACCCTGATTTTTCTTCATGTGTTGTTGATAAATTTAAATTCCCTCCATCTTGAACACGTGCTCTGATGTCATTATTAATTTTGATAGAAACCACCTAAACAAGCTTTCACACAAACTTTTTAAAGCGACATTACAGTGCTGTGGTGGAAATGACACTGACGCTGTGCGACAGCTATATTTTGTATATAAAATAATATTGATAATAGTCTCACATTAATAACTTTAAAATATTTAAATTATTTCGCTAGTGCTTAATAAAGATACATTATTAGTTACCAGATACTATAAAGGTGCAATGGGTGATTGTGTTCAGAAACATTTTTGTTGTGCTGGTTGAAAATCTCCTCACATTCTGATAGTAATGATTAAAGTAAATTATGTAAAGGTCAATATTTTTATCTCCCGGATAAGGCACAGGACTAAAATAAAATGTTTGTTGAATTATAAATTTGATGATAGGTATCCCAAACTGTGTCAACAAATGTAGATTTGCTTCATTCAGATCAAAATGTGAGCAAAATATGAAGAGAAAAGAAACTGGAAACAATATTATGAATAAACATACGAGTACTTTATCTGACAGATATTATATCTGTGCAAAGCATATTTCCGAAACAACCAGTAAATTACACTAGAAATACAAATAAATAAAGCAAAGCTACACTGATAACATTAGCAACTATGAATAAAGGTACATATTTTCCTGAAGGGATAATCGACAGCAAAGTTAAACATATCACACTCGTGAACGCTACAGAAGTCAGATATAATACACTTACTTTGAAAAGACGCACAACACCCGATACAGAAGTATAATTATACAGCAAACGGCAAAGTTTAGCATTCATCGGCGATCCGATTCATACTCCATCCACTTCATACACTGAGCGCCGAGGGCGGGATATTAGCCTGTGTGTGGCTCAGCGAATGCTGATTGGCTACTGTTACTTAGCGAATGCTGATTGGCTGATCTGTGGGTTAGCGAAATCTGATTAGCTGCCTCTGCGTGGCTTAGCGAATAGAGGTTGTGTGGTGTGAAAGTGGCTTTGTCGTTTCCAATGAATGTTTCTGTTTTCAGTGTTGCCAGATTGGGCGGTTTCCCCTCCAATCGGGCGGTTTTGAATAAAAAAAAGGACATAGGCGGCTAGTGAAAATTTGGCCGGTTTTGCAACGTAGAACCCCCCCCCCCCCCCCACACACACTTAGCCTGATTTCCAGATGACTGGGTGGGTATTTTTGCATTTCAGCGTGTTTTGGAGCTGGAATCAGTCAGTTACATCTCGCAACACTGTTATAATAGTGACATTTTATGTTTAATGGTAGGTCTGTTCACCGTATGAAACATATTTTGCATTTGCTAAGAACCCAGCATTATAATAAAAGTCCACGCTGCTCTATAAACTATGTTGGCTATAAATTACAGCTCCTATAATGTTTGTTTTGTTCTCCATAATTCTGCTTCTGTCAGATGTTAGACTTGTGTCTGTTTGATATTTAGGCTACTTTGATGGGAGTAATGTGGGTTTATAAATGACATTTAAGCAATTACGAGTATTCATTTGTCACTTTAACATTCATTCAATCATTTTCTTTTCGGCTTACTCCCTTTATTAATCTGGGGTCGCCACAGCGGAATGAACTGCCAACCTATCCAGCATATATTTTGTGCAGTGGATGCTTTTCCAGCTGCAACCCATCACTAGGGAAAGTTACTTTAATATGTTACGATGAAAAATTTTTAATAGTAGCGTATGGTAAAAGCAAAAGCTCTAACCATTATCAATTAGTCAGCAAAGTCTGTGTATATACAGTAGTAAAGACATAAGAAAGGACTTGTGTCACTCAATCCTGGAGTGGACATCCATCAATCAAATTCACGCCATCATACCGCTTTGTAATGTTGCCATTCCTTTTCACACTTAAAAGATGATTAGAGACTGAAGAAACCAAGTGATGAAGTGTTTCAGGTGTAGTTTTGTCCCATTCTTCCTGCAAACAAGTCTTAATGTGGGCAACAGTACGAGGTCTTCGTTGTTGCGATTTGCACTTCAAAATGCACCACACATTCTCTATTGGAGACAGGTCAGGACTGCAGGCAGGCCAGTCAAGTACCTGTATCTTCTTATTCCACCGCCAGGACTTGTGCAGAATGTGGTTTTGCAGTGTCTTGTTGAAATATGCATGGGCGTCCCTGAAAAAGACGGCAGCATATTGTGCTCCAAAATCTCTGTACTTTTCAGCAATAATGGTGCGTCACAGAAGAGCAAGTGTTTTAAATCACTCCAGTTCTGTCCAAACAGCTCCCAAAAGTTGATTTTGCGTGATAGGAGCCCTTTAAAGCTACTGAGGACATTGTGAAGAAGCAAACTGCTTGATGCTAAGCCCGTCTTTCAAAGACTATTTAAAGACCGATAATAACTCTTTAGAAAACAACTGGTTATCATGAGAAAAGATTAAATAACAATACATACAAGTCAGGCTAGCAAATTACTGAGTGAATCCTCTCATGTATTTTCACGCTTCCTTTCTGACTGAATCTCTTGCCGCAGTGTGAACACTTGTACGGTTTCTCTCCAGTGTGAATCCTTTGGTGCCGTTTCAAATCATCAGCTGTAATAAAAGTCTTCTCACACTCAAAGCAGACATATTCCCTCACACCAGTGTGGATCTTCTGATGTTTTCTTAAACTTGACTGCCGTGTACAACTCTTTCCACACACAGAACATGAATATGGTTTCTCATTTGTGTGAACTCTTTCATGAAGCTTTAGAAATGAACCCCTTGCAAATGTTTTACCACAGTGATCACATTTGTGTGGTTTCTCTCCCGTGTGGATCAACATGTGTTGATTAAGGTGTGACGACTGTCTGAAATTCCTCCCACACTCGGTACATGTGAATGGTTTCTCTCCAGTGTGGATCATCATGTGTTCATGAAGGTTTGATGATCGTGTGAAACTCTTACCACACTGTTTGCATATAAATGGTCTCTCTCCAGTGTGGATCATCATGTGTTTATTAAGGGAGGATGACTGCGTGAAACTCGTACCACACTGGGTACATGTGAAAGGTTTCTCTCCAGTGTGGATCATCATATGTCTATTAAGGTTTGTTGATTGTGTGAAACTCTTACCACACTGGGTACATGTGAAGGGTTTCTCTCCAGTGTGGACCATCTTGTGAATCTTACGGCTGCTTTGCATCCCAATCGATCTCTATCCACACTCAGTGCAGGCGAAAAAAAAATCTTGTCTCTTCTTTTCATTTAAAAAGCCTAGCAAGGTATTTCCAACCTTTACTAGTTCATCATCTTCGCTTCTAATCTCGTTCTTCTGAAATCAGGGAAACAAAGTTGTTTTAGCAGAGAAAAGACATTCAAATATGATCAAAATGTGAGGTGAAATATTAGATAAAGAAACATTACAGTACGTTATCTGTCAGATTTTATTTCTGTGCAAATCATTTTTCAAAAACAACTAGTAAATGACATTAGAAATACAAATGAATGAAAGGTACACCGATAACATTAGCAACCGAGTAAAAATAAAAAATATATATTCATTTATATGAATTTTTATACTCTGCATAAGGCATAAAAGGACTAAAATATTTTCATTGAATTAAACATTCACCGGCCTCACAGTGGTGCAGTGGGTAGCACAATCACCTCACAGCGAGAAGGTCGCTGGTTCAAGCCTCGGCCGAGGTAAGTGCAGTAAGTGATGGTCTTCAGAAACATGTTTTGCTGTGCTGGTTGAAAGTCTCTTTGGACGGCAGGGAGGGACAAGTGTTTTCAAAGCTATTAGGTTAAAGTTAGCATTATCCTAGTTCTCTAACTGCACCTATATATGCAGATCAAACCGCGGGATAATCAACAGCAAAGTTAAACATATCACAGTCACGAATGTTACAATTGTCAGATATAATACACTTATAATACACTGATTCTCAATCAATCTCTTTCCACATTGAGTGCAGGCTAAAACAATATTGTCTCTTCTTTTTATTAAAAATACCTCCAGTCAGTAAATGAGGTGTTTTGAATGAGAAGTTCATCATACTCGCTTCAATGTGTTCACACACTCTCATTATTGTTAAGGTCTGAAATCAAAATAAAGTTGATATAGCGGACACAAGCCATTCAAAATCTGAACAAAACCTGAAGCGAGAAACATTACTAATGAATAAAAGAGTATGTTATCTGACAGATATTATATCTGTGCGAAGCATATTTCAGAAACCACCAGTAAATTACACTAGAAATACAAATGAATGAAGCTACACAGATAACATTAGCAACTGTGAATAAAGGGACATATTTTCCTAATTCCTGAAGGGATAATCGGCAGCAAAGTTAAACATATCACACTCGTGAAAGCTATATAATACACTTACATTGAAAAGACGCACAACACCCGTAACAGAAGTATAATTATACAGAAAACGGCAAAGTTTAGCATTCATCAGCGATCCGATTCATACTCCATCCACTTCATACACTGAGCGCCGAGGGCGGGATATTACTGTGTGGTTCAGCGAATGCTGATTGGCTGCCTGTATGTGGCGTCGCGAATGCTGATTGGCTGCCTGTATGTCATTCACTCGGGAAAAGAGAAAGGTTTTGTGGTCTGAAAGTGGTTTATAATGAATGTTTCTGGTTTAATAGTGACGTTTTATCATGTTTAATGGTAGGTCTGTTCACTGTATGAAACATACTTCACGTTTGGTGTGAACCCAGCATTATAATAAAGTCCATGCTGCTCTATAAACTATGTTGACTATAAATTGCAGCTCCTATAATGTTTGTTTTGTTCTCCATAATTCTGCTTCTGTCAGATGTTAGACTTGTGTCTGTTTGATATTTAGGCTATTTTGATGGGAGTAATGTGGGTTTATAAATAACCCAAAGAATTAACATGTAATATACATTTAACCAATTACGCGCATTCATGTCACTTTAATATTCATTCAATCATTTTCTTTTCAGCTTAGTCCCTTTATTAATCTGGGGTCGCCACAGCGGAATGAACCACTGACCTATCCAGCATATGTTTTACACAGCGGATGCCCTTCCAGCTGCAACCCATCACTTAAGTTTAATGTGTTTGAATGAAAATTATTTAATAGTAGCGTATGGTAAGCTGGAGTACATTTATACATTCTTACTGTTATAACCGGCCCTTCGAGAGCAGACATAATGCTGAAGTGGACCTCAGTGAAAATGTGTGTGAATGTGTGTGTGTTTTGTTCACGGCACTTCTTATGTCAGACCCCCTGTCCCTTCTCTGATTAATTCCCACAAAAATGAGGCATAATGGCACACAGACAGTCCCTTTAGATATATGTATGTATATCAGCTTGTGTGTGTGTTTTAATGGATTAGCTTATTTCATGTTACATAGATTTAAATGTTCACCTGAAAAGCATTTCCTGACCTGATATTTAGTTAATTGTTTGATAGAGAAAGCGGTCCACAAACTGAACATGCAAATATACAGAGTGGGCCATTTATATGGATACACCTTAATAAACCCATTGGGAATTTCACAAGAAAAACAATGGTGTGCTTGGTTTTAACATAACTTTATTCTTTCATGAGTTATTTACAAGAAGTATTCAAAATACACCACACATTCTTTATTGGAGACAGGTCAGGACTGCAGGCAGGCCAGTCAAGTACTTGTATCCTCTTCTTCCACAGCCAAGACTTTATAATATGTGCAGAATGTGGTTTTGCAGTGTCTTGTTGAAATATGCATGGGCGTCCCTGAAAAAAAAAAAAAAAAAAAAAAAACAGCATGTTGTGCTCTAAAATCCTTTCATTACAGGTGCATCACAGAAGTGCAAGTGTTTTAAATCACTCCAGTTCTGTCCAAACAGCTCCCAAAAGTTGATTTTGCATGATAGGAGCCCTTTAAAGTTACTGAGAGCTTCGTAAAGAAGCACACTGCTTGATGCTAAGCCCTTGTTGCAAAGACTATTTAAAGACCGATAATAACTCTCTAGAAAACAACTGGTTATCATGAGAAAAGATTAAATAACAATACATACAAGTCAGGCTAGCAAATTACTTAGTGAATCCTCTCATGTATTTTCAGGCTTCCTCTCTGATTGAATCTCTTGCCGCAGTGTGAACACTCGTACGGTTTCTCTCCAGTGTGAATCCTTTGGTGCCGTTTCAAATCATCAGCTGTAATAAAAGTCTTCTCACACTCAAAGCAGACATATTCCCTCACACCAGTGTGGATCTTCTGATGTTTTCTTAAACTTGACTGCCGTGTACAACTCTTTCCACACACAGAACATGAATATGGTTTCTCATTTGTGTGAACTCTTTCATGAACCTTCAGAAATGAACCCCTTGCAAATGTTTTACCACAGTGATCACATGTGTATGGTTTCTCTCCCGTGTGGATCAACATGTGTTGATTAAGTTGTGACGATTGTCTGAAATTCTTCCCACACTCGGTACATGTGAATGGTTTCTCTCCAGTGTGGATCATCATGTGTTCATGAAGGTTTGATGATCGTGTGAAACTCTTACCACACTGAGTGCATGCGAACGGTCTCTCTCCAGTGTGGATCATCATGTGTTGATTAAGGTTTGATGAATATCTGAAACTCTTACCACACTGGGTGCATGTGAAGGGTTTCTCTCCAGTGTGGACCATCTTGTGAATCTTACGGCTGCTTTGCATCCCAATCAATCTCTTTCCACACTGAGTTCAGGGGAAAAACAATCTTGTCTCTTCTTTTCATTAAAAAAAGCCTAGCAAGGATTTTCCAACCTTTACTAGTTCATCATCTTCGCTTCTAATCTCGTTCTTCTGAAATAAAAGAAAACAAAAGTTGTTTTAGCAGAGAAAAGACATTCAAATATGATCAAAATGTGAAGTGAAAAACATGGAAACATTAGAAAAACAAACATTACAGTACGTTATCTGACAGATATTTTATCTGTGCAAAGTATATTTCTGAAACCACCAGTAAATTATACTAGAAATACAAATGAATAAAGCTACACAGATAACATTAGCAACTGAGTAAAGGTCAAATATTTTATATATTCATTTATAATCATTTATATATTCTGGGTAAGGCATAAGACTAAAAATGTTCATCCAATTAAATATTGTCGGGCCGACATCTCCCATAATTGCGATAAGTAACCCAAACTGTCTGTCAACAAATGTAGATTTGGGCTTCTGCACATCTCCGTTTACGCATAGAGGAAGAAAATGTCAAGTAAGAAACGCAAATATAGCGGCAGCTAGATTGGTTTCGAGTTTACATGGACTGGAGATGCAGAAAATCCAAATCCGCAGTGTGTAGTCTGTGGTGAGGTTTCAGCTAATAGCAGTCTTAAGCCCTAATATATGGTCCGGCGCTTACAAACAAAACTGTAGGTTTTTTTTCCAAGGAAAATTGTAGGAACAAAGCAGCAGCTTTCATCTGAAAAGTTGCACCATCGGTTTCCTGGCTACACTGCAGCATCCACCAAGAAGCTCTAGTGATGGAGAACATGCCAGAACTTTTGGCTGTACTCAATGACGCTGTGAAAATTGCCATGGTCATATAAGCTCATCCATTAAATTCATGTACTTTATTCTTTTTATTTTAATTGCGTATACAGAAAATATGTGTATTTAGTTATTGTAGTTAAAATGTGGAGTTTAATTGGTGAAAGGGGTGCTTGACAGGTGTCAAATATAAGAAAGGGGTGCACACAGCAAAAAGTTTGGGAACCACTGGTCTAGGGGGTCGAATCGAGATCGAGATCTTTTTAGGATTAATTGTGCAGCTCTAATGTGTTCACACAATCTCATTATTTTAAGGTCTGAAATCAAAAAAACTGAAATTGTTTTAGAAAAAAAGCTATTCAAAATCTGAGCAAAACCCTTAGTGGAAAACATTGTTAATGAATAAACATATGAGTACGTTATCTGACAGATATTATATCTGTGCAAAGCATATTTCAGAAACAACCAGTAAATTACACTAGAAATACAAACAAATAAAGCTACACAGATAACATTAGCATTAGCAACTGTGAATAAAGGTAAGATGTTTTCCTATTTCCTGAAGGGATAATCGGCAGCAGGATAAACATATCACACTCGTGAACGCTACAGAAGTCAGATATAATACACTTACTTTGATAAGACGCACAACACCCGTAACAGAAGTATAATTATACAGCAAACGGCAAAGTTTAGCATTCATCAGCGATCCGATTCATACTCCATCCACTTCATACACTGAGCGCCGAGGGCGGGATATTAGCCTGTGTGTGGCTCAGCGAATGCTGATTGGCTGCTGTGTGTTGCCCGGCGAATACTGATTGGCTGCAGTGTGTTGCTTAGCGAATGCTGATTGGCTCAATCACTGTCGGCTAAAGAGAAAGGTTTTGTGGTCTGAAAGTGGTTTATAATGAATGTTTCTGTTTTAATAGTGAAGTTTTATCATGTTTAATAGTAGGTCTGTTCACTTGTATGAAATGTGCTTCATGTTTGGTGTGAACCCAGCATTATAATAAAGTCCATACTGCTTTCTAACATAATGAATAGACCTAATAGTAAAGACTTGTGTCTGATGAAATCTGTCTTTGTTACTTACTTTGATGGGAAATACGTGTTTCTTATAAATAACCCAAATAATTAACATCTATAGTGTTTTTAATGTGTGTGATTGTCTTTAATTTCCATGGTACTTCTTTGTATTTATGTTATAATTGACTGATTAATTTATTTCATGAAATATCAGTGCATTTATTTAAATTTATCTATGAAATATATATTTCTGTACGTTTCTGGTAGTGATCATTCTGTGATACACTCTACATTTTCTTTATACAAAAATACGTTTTTAAAGACAATAGCTAAGAATAATACTTACCTGAAATAAATTTCAATAATTGTTGAATCTCTTAAACGTATTAGAACATGTTTCTTAAAGCTTACAATGATCTTTTTCTTAATGATTTGTAGAGTAGAGATAAATTTGTGGAGTTTTTTCTTCTTTTTCTAATTTAATGTGCAAAACATTTGCATGAAAAGCATTTCCTGACCTGATATTTAGTTTTTAATCGTTCAATAGTGAACGCTGTCCACAAACACGCAAATATACATCAATTATTGTATTACTATTAGTAGTAAACAATAATAATAACTTCCTGATAAAGATACTTTCTCCTGAGGAAGAAACAAGGCAGGGGCTCAAATCTGAAGAAACTTGGTACAGAGTAATGTAAATGTTCAGATCACGGTGAGCCTTTGACCATAATTATTTATATTGTGGACTAAAATTAAACTGTAAATAAAGACAAACACAGAAGCTCATGTTCTGGGTCTCTTCATTTACACACAGTCACACTGATGGCCCACTAGAGGCCGGTCTTTGTCAAGAGTGAGAACGGCATCAATATTCATGACAAAGCCCTCACTTTCTGTGTCTCACTTGTAAATCAATATATTGCTCACAGTGAACGAGTAAACAGGGTGATTCTCATATACTTACATGGCAAAAGCTCTAACCATTATCAATTAGTCAGTAAAACCCGTGTGTATACAGTATAGAGGCTTAAAAAGTGTTTACCCCTTACATATTTTGTTTGTTTTTGCTTTTTGTCTTATTTTAATGTTTTAATATTATAATAGTATTAAAAAAAAAATTAGGATTATAAAATGTATATATTTTATTTCCTGTCTAGCCGTTTATACCTGCTCTTTCTGGGAAACGTCTACTTAAAGTGCAGCTCACTTATGTTAGGAATGTCCTTTTGTTCAGTCTTTTTGGATTAAAGTGCTTTTTTGAAAATGCTTTCATTATCCAAAATAATCTTAATCATTGTTTAAGACTTAAAACACCTTGTTCTGGGTTTTACATCATCATTGCTTATTTTTGAAAAACTCTGGATGTACGCATGAGAAAATACTAGCGATTTGCAAAACAAAACTGAAAGGCGCGCGCAGGATATTCCCCGTCAGCAATCACGTGACGTCATCGACGCGCGACCTCGAGTTGTGTGAAAGTTGTTCGAATGTTGTGATTGTGCGTGTTTTGTGTGCTTGTAGTTATGAGTGTCGTTCATCGAGCATTAAAGACACATTTCGGCTTCGAGAAGTTTCGCTCTCGGCAGCAGGAAGAGGCCGTGAACGCGCTGCTGCAGGGTGACGAGCACTTATTATGGGCTGAGAGAAGGAGTGAGAAGAGGGATAGAGCAGTGTGTGTTTTGTTTGTTTGTTTGTGTGTTTCAGGTGACAGGGGTGTATTTGTGTGTATTTTCAGGTGACAGGGGTGTATTTGTGTGTATTTTCAGGTGACAGGGATGTGTTTGAGTGTGTTTTCAGGTGACAGGGATGTGTTTGAGTGTATTTTCAGGTGACAGGGATGTGTTTGTCTGTATTTTCAGGTGACAGGGATGTGTTTGTGTGTGTTTTCAGGTGACAGGGATGTGTTTGTCTGTATTTTCAGGTGACAGGGATGTGTTTGAGTGTATTTTCAGGTGACAGGGATGTGTTTGTGTGTAGTTTCAGGTGACAGGGATGTGTTTGTGTGTGTTTTCAGGTGACAGGGATGTGTTTGAGTGTATTTTCAGGTGACAGGGATGTGTTTGAGCGTGTTTTCAGGTGACAGGGATGTGTTTGTGTGTGTTTTCAGGTGACAGGGATGTGTTTGTGTGTATTTTCAGGTGACAGGGATGTGTTTGTGTGTATTTTCAGGTGACAGGGATGTGTTTGAGCGTGTTTTCAGGTGACAGGGATGTGTTTGTGTGTATTTTCAGGTGACAGGGATGTGTTTGAGTGTATTTTCAGGTGACAGGGATGTGTTTGTGTGTGTTTTCAGGTGACAGGGATGTGTTTGTGTGTATTTTCAGGTGACAGGGATGTGTTTGTGTGTATTTTCAGGTGACAGGGATGTGTTTGAGCGTGTTTTCAGGTGACAGGGATGTATTTGTGTGTGTTTTCAGGTGACAGGGATGTGTTTGTGTGTATTTTCAGGTGACAGGGATGTATTTGTGTGTAGTTTCAGGTGACAGGGATGTGTTTGTGTGTAGTTTCAGGTGACAGGGATGTGTTTGTGTGTATTTTCAGGTGACAGGGATGTGTTTGTGTGTATTTTCAGGTGACAGGGATGTGTTTGAGTGTATTTTCAGGTGACAGGGATGTGTTTGTGTGTATTTTCAGGTGACAGGGATGTGTTTGAGTGTGTTTTCAGGTGACAGGGATGTGTTTGAGTGTATTTTCAGGTGACAGGGATGTGTTTGTGTGTGTATTTTCAGGTGACAGGGATGTGTTTGTGTGTATTTTCAGGTGACAGGGATGTGTTTGTGTGTATTTTCAGGTGACAGGGATGTGTTTGTGTGTATTTTCAGGTGACAGGGATGTGTTTGAGTGTGTTTTCAGGTGACAGGGATGTGTTTGTGTGTATTTTCAGGTGACAGGGATGCGTTTGTGTGTATTTTCAGGTGACAGGGATGTGTTTGTGTGTGTATTTTCAGGTGACAGGGATGTGTTTGTGTGTATTTTCAGGTGACAGGGATGTGTTTGAGTGTATTTTCAGGTGACAGGGATGTGTTTGTGTGTATTTTCAGGTGACAGGGATGTGTTTGTGTGTATTTTCAGGTGACAGGGATGTGTTTGTGTGTATTTTCAGGTGACAGGGATGTGTTTGTGTGTATTTTCAGGTGACAGGGATGTGTTTGAGTGTAGTTTCAGGTGACAGGGATGCGTTTGTGTGTATTTTCAGGTGACAGGGATGTGTTTGAGTGTATTTTCAGGTGACAGGGATGTGTTTGTGTGTTTCAGGTGACAGGGATGTGTTTGTGTGTAGTTTCAGGTGACAGGGATGCGTTTGTGTGTATTTTCAGGTGACAGGGATGTGTTTGAGTGTATTTTCAGGTGACAGGGATGTGTTTGTGTGTATTTTCAGGTGACAGGGATGTGTTTGTGTGTATTTTCAGGTGACAGGGATGTGTGAGTGTGTTTTCAGGTGACATGGATGTGTTTGAGTGTATTTTCAGGTGACAGGGATGTGTTTGTCTGTATTTTCAGGTGACAGGGATGTGTTTGAGTGTGTTTTCAGGTGACAGGGATGTGTTTGTGTCCGTTTCAGGTGACAGGGATGTGTTTGTGTGTGTTTTCAGGTGACAGGGATGCGTTTGTGTGTGTTTTCAGGTGACAGGGATGCGTTTGTGTGTGTTTTCAGGTGACAGGGATGCGTTTGTGTGTATTTTCAGGTGACAGGGATGTGTTTGTGTGTATTTTCAGGTGACAGGGATGTGTTTGTGTGTATTTTCAGGTGACAGGGATGTGTTTGTGTGTATTTTCAGGTGACAGGGATGCGTTTGTGTGTGTTTTCAGGTGACAGGGATGCGTTTGTGTGTATTTTCAGGTGACAGGGATGCGTTTGTGTGTATTTTCAGGTGACAGGGATGCGTTTGTGTGTGTTTTCAGGTGACAGGGATGCGTTTGTGTGTGTTTTCAGGTGACAGGGATGCGTTTGTGTGTATTTTCAGGTGACAGGGATGCGTTTGTGTGTATTTTCAGGTGACAGGGATGTGTTTGTCTGTATTTTCAGGTGACAGGGATGCGTTTGTGTGTATTTTCAGGTGACAGGGATATGTTTGTGTGTATTTTCAGGTGACAGGGATATGTTTGTGTGTATTTTCAGGTGACAGGGGTGTATTTGTGTGTATTTTCAGGTGACAGGGATGTGTTTGTGTGTATTTTCAGGTGACAGGGATGTGTTTGTGTGTATTTTCAGGTGACAGGGATGTGTTTGTGTGTATTTTCAGGTGACAGGGGTGCGTTTGTGTGTGTTTTCAGGTGACAGGGATGCGTTTGTGTGTGTTTTCAGGTGACAGGGATGCGTTTGTGTGTATTTTCAGGTGACAGGGATGCGTTTGTGTGTATTTTCAGGTGACAGAGATGTGTTTGAGTGTGTTTTCAGGTGACAGGGATGTGTTTGTGTGTATTTTCAGGTGACAGAGATGTGTTTGTGTGTGTTTTCAGGTGACAGGGAAGTGTTTGTGTGTGTTTTCAGGTGACAGGGATGCGTTTGTGTGTATTTTCAGGTGACAGGGATGCGTTTGTGTGTGTTTTCAGGTGACAGGGATGCGTTTGTGTGTATTTTCAGGTGACAGGGATGCGTTTGTGTGTATTTTCAGGTGACAGGGATGCGTTTGTGTGTGTTTTCAGGTGACAGGGATGCGTTTGTGTGTGTTTTCAGGTGACAGGGATGCGTTTGTGTGTATTTTCAGGTGACAGGGATGCGTTTGTGTGTATTTTCAGGTGACAGGGATGTGTTTGTCTGTATTTTCAGGTGACAGGGATGCGTTTGTGTGTGTTTTCAGGTGACAGGGATGTGTTTGTGTGTATTTTCAGGTGACAGGGATGTGTTTGTCTGTATTTTCAGGTGACAGGGATGCGTTTGTGTGTGTTTTCAGGTGACAGGGATGTGTTTGTGTGTATTTTCAGGTGACAGGGATGTGTTTGTGTGTATTTTCAGGTGACAGGGATGTGTTTGTGTGTGTTTTCAGGTGACAGGGATGTGTTTGTGTGTATTTTCAGGTGACAGGGATGTGTTTGTGTGTATTTTCAGGTGACAGGGATGTGTTTGTGTGTATTTTCAGGTGACAGGGATGCGTTTGTGTGTGTTTTCAGGTGACAGGGATGTGTTTGTGTGTATTTTCAGGTGACAGGGATGTGTTTGTCTGTATGCCCACTGGAGCTGGTAAGTCTCTGTGTTATCAGCTGCCAGCTCTACTGGCCAATGGAGTCACTCTGGTCATTTCTCCTCTGATCGCCCTCATTCAGGTAAACCACCCTCCCCACCCCTTCCAAACACATGCTAATATACACTAAATTGGCAAAAGTTTTGTGACATTTGCCTTTATGTGAACTTTAATGACATTAGTTAGTACTGATGTATAGTAAAGTCCTGGCTCTCAGATTCTGCTCTAATTCATTACAAGGTGTTCAGTTGTGTTGAGGTTAGGACTCTGTGCAGGCCAGTCCAGTGACCGGTTGCATGAAAAGTAATTTAACTTACTGGTGTGTCCATCCATCCATCAACCAACCAACCAATCTCTCTATCTATCCATCTATCCACCCATTCACCATCCATCATCTAACTAATCTCTTGATCTGTCTGTCTGTCCATCCCTCATCTGTTTATCCATCCATCAACCTATTAATATATTTTTCCAAACAACCATCCAACCAAACAGCTAATCTCTTTAACCATCCATCCATTCAGACATCAACTAACCTATCTTTATATCCATCCCTCCCTCCCTCCATCCATTAACCAACCAATCTCTCAATCCATTCATCCCTCAATCATCCATCTTCTAACCAATCTCTTTGTCCAGCCACCTGTCTGTCCATGTCTTCATTCATCATCCAAACTAAGCCATATCTCTATTCATCCATCCATCGTTTGATAATTTTCTGCAATTCGATAGAACAGCACTGAGTTGATTTAGAAAGCTTTACAAATGATTTTAGGGTCATTTTTAAATCAATTTAGTGCATCCTTGCTGAATAAAATGTTCCATGAACAAATTTAGCAAATAAGTTATATTATTAATCTGTCACCAGTTTCACATACTTCTAGCTAGCTCTTTAACACCCTCAATGCTTTTTGTGCTCCGGGATCAAGTGGAGCAACAAAAGGCTCTGAAAGTTCCAGTATGCTTTCATTCATTCATCCATCCATCAACCAACCAATCTCCCCATCCATTCATCAATCCATTTATCCATACATCCATTCACCAACCTATCCATCCATCCATCAACCAACCAATCTCTCTATCCGTTCATCCATCCATCCGTAAACCAACCAATTACGCTATCTATCCATCCATACATCTATCCTTCCATTATCCATCAACAAACCAATACATCCATCCAACCAATCCATTCATCTATTTTTCCATTCCTATATCCATCCATCCAGTCCGTCTGTCCCTTTATTCATACATACACCCCTCAATCCATACATACATCCCTGCATTCATACATACATCCCTCCATAATGCATACATTCATCAACCAACCAATCTCTTTATCCATCAATCTATCCATCCATACATCCATCCCTCCATTATTCAGTAACCAACCAATCCATTCTTCGATTTATCCATTCATATATCCAGTCCATCCATCCAGTTCGTCGATCCGTCCATCCTTTCATCCATCCATACATCCCTCCACCCATACATACTGTCACCCCTCCACCAATACATACACCCCTCCACCCATATATACATTCATCAACCAACCAATCTCTGTCCATGAATCCATCTGTCCATCCTTCCTTCAGTCCATCCATCCATCCATCCATCCATCCACCCATCAATCATCCATACATTCATCCCTCCATCATCCAGCAACCATCCATCCATCCATCCATCCATTTATCCATCCATCCATCCACCAACCTATCTCTCCATCCATCCATCCATTTATCCATACATCCATCCACCAACCTGTCTCTCTATCCATCCATACATACATCCTTCCATCATCCATCAACAAACCAATGCATCCATCCAACCAATCCATTCATCTGTTTTTCCATTCATATATCCAATCCATCCATACATCCATCCAGTCTGTCGGTCCGCCTGTCCCTTTATCCATACATACACCCCTCAATCCATACCTACACCCATCCATCCGAACATACACCCCTTCGTCCATAAGTACATTCATCAACCAACCAATCTCTTTATCCATCCATTCACTCCTCCATCCATTCAATCCATCCATATACCCACCATTCGTACATCCATCATCCAGCAACCAACCAATCTATTCATCCATTTATCCATTCATATATCCAATTCATCCATCCAGTCTGTCGGTCCGTCCATCCCTCCATCCAAACATACATCCCTTCATCCATACATACACCTCTTTGTCCAAACATAGACCCCTCCATCCATTCATACTTCAATCAACCAACCAATCCCTTTATCCATCCATTCATTCATCCATCCATTCATCAACCAACCGATTTCTTTTTACATGCATCCATCCGTCCGTCCATTTGTCTATCCATCTGTTCATGGATCTTTCAGCTAACCAATTTCTCTCTTCATCCGTTCATCATTTGATAATTTTATGCATTTTGATAAATATAATTTCTAAAAAAACAGCACTGGATTCAATTAGAAAGCTATACAAATGACACATTCAGCAGATAAGCTATATATTAATCTGTCACCAGTTTTACATACTTAAAGCAGGGCTCTTTAACACCCTCATTGCTCTTTGTGCTCCAGGATCAAGTGGAGCACCTGAAGGCTCTGAATGTTCCAGCGCGCTCCATCAACTCTAAACTGCCCCTGGCCGAGCGCCGCCAGATCCTGGCCGATCTGGAGAGCGAAACTCCTCGGCTCAAGCTGCTCTACATCACTCCAGAGATGGTGGCGTCTCCATCCTTCCAGCCCGTCCTGAACTCGCTGTCTTCACGGGGTCTGCTGGGGTATCTGGCTGTGGATGAAGCTCACTGTGTCTCTCAATGGGGTCATGATTTCAGACCCGACTACCTGAAGCTGGGAGACCTGCGCTCTCGTCTTCAGGGCGTCCGTTGTATCGCCCTCACAGCCACGGCCCCCAAAAGAGTGAAGGAGGACATCGAACGTTCGCTCAGACTGCACTCTCCGCTAGTCTTTTCCACACCGGTTTTCCGGAAAAACTTGAAGTATGATGTGATATTCCGTGATTTGTTGCCTGAACCCTATGTACACCTGCTGGCGTTTGCTAAAGAGTCTCTGGGCGGAAATACTGCTGAAAAGGTCAGAGACTGGCTTTATTTCGTTTACTGAATTATGACTTTGTTTAATATATTGTTTTAATGAAACCAAAAGTACCGATCTACATGAGGTGTTTTTTAATTAGCAAACAATTCAGATATTACTATAGTAGACATTGGTTGATCAAGGCTAAATCATCAGTCATCTCCCAATCTGTTGGTGTGTCAATGTGGCTGTAACGTGAAGTAGACGCTGACAAGGGAGTACGGATCCAAATGTAGGTTTATTAAACAGAGAATGGTCAGGCAAGCAACAGTCAACACAGGAACAAACAGATGTATACGGGCAATCCAGAGTCGAGATCAATAAACAGGCAGATGGTCAAAAGGCAGGCAGCAGACAATGTAAAGCAAACAAAACAAAGCAAGGTTCAAACACGTAAGGCAAGGCAGGGAAACCATGTCGTAATGTTCGCAATCAGTTAAACAAGACTCAGCAACTTCTATGTGTTTGTGTGCTGACTTTATAGTCCATGTAATTAGTTCATGAGCTGCTTCAGCTGTGTTCGTCTGCAATCATGGGGATCCAGGCCAGGTGTGTGAGTGGTGGATGACTGGATCTTGTAGTCCATTTAATGGCGGATTTGTAGTTCTATGCAATACTGTGTGTTTACCAGCGATCTGCACAGGCTGGATTGCTGGTGATCGTGACACTGGCAACCTGCATGTGCATCATGTCAAAGGAGGAGGGACAAAAAACCCTCTCCAATATTTTTCATTTGGACTGCAATACCTTGTTCAACCACTAGTCAATCCTACACACCGCACCTTTATGGCTGATTTATTCTTTTGACTCGAGTGATTGGCGTGACCCACGGCGCCTGCTTTGCGCTTAGTCGTGCATTTATACTTCTGTGTTACACTTCCGAAACGCTAGCTGGCAGTAGGTGTTTATATTCCTCTGTGTCGAATTTCTTCACGGGTGTTTTTGTTTTTCTGAACGCTACAATTAGCTAAAACTCTCTCATTCAGAGGTGGGAACCGGCGGACGTGCAACAATTTTAATCATAAGGTAAACATAAAACAAAAGTTTCCATCTAGCGCTCCTTCACAGGACTGGAAACTTGTAAACACTCGCTCATCAGGCTCACGGCTCTAAGCACCGCCCACACTCGTCACTGCAACCAAACCAACCAATCACACAGCTTTCGATACGCGTCGTTGCGACGTGTCGTTACATTTTGTGAGAGGTGTGCGTCAATCTAAATTAGCCTTTAGGCTTCTCCTTTACAATATCTTACAACTACATATACCGAGTTTAACATCTCCAGGACATCATCTATCTAGCTATCAATTGGTCACTAGCAAAAATTAGCATCTAACCTACAAAAATGTTAATTCATGCTAGCAACATGTTAACATTCCCCATCAGTGCTTTTGTGGAAAGTTATGCAGCTAAAAGTGTTAGTGTTTTGTTAAAAAAATTTCAGTAACATTTGAATTAATGATAGCATAGTGTTAAACATGCTCGCAACTTATTTAAATATGATAGCAGAATGTTTTTCATGCTAGTAATGTTACCCATGCTAGCAACAATGCTAAAAATGGTTATTCATGTAAAATAGGCAACATGATGGCTCAGTGGTTAGCACTGTCGCCTCACAGCAAGAAGGTTGCTGGTTCGAGTTCCGGCTGAGCCAGTCGGCATTTCTGTGTGGAGTTTGCATGTTCTCCCCATGTTGGCGTGGGTTTCCTCCGGGTGATCCGGTTTCCCCCCACACTCCAAACACATGCGCTATAGGGGAATTGAGGAACTAAATTTGCCGTAGTGTATGAATGTGTGTGTGTGTGTGTGTGGGGGGGTGGGTGTTTCCCAGTACTGGGTTGCATCTGGAAGGGCATCCACTGCATAAAAGATATGTTGGATAAGTAGGCGGTTCATTCCGCTGTGGCGACCCCTTATAAATAAGCAGAAGGAAAATGAATGATTCATGCAAAATGTTAATTTAAGATACTTTAGTATAAAAATAGCTAGCAACATATATTAAATGTGTTAAATTATATTACCGCAGATGTGTTAAACATGATAAAACATCTTTGCAACATTAAAATTTATAATATTAACATGCTAAACAGGTCAGAAATGCTATGACATGCTATACAAAGTGGTAAATTCATGGTAGTAACATGTTAGCCATGTGTTTAAACACAATGCAAGCATGCTAGCAAAATATTAATTGATGCAAGCATTCTTTTAAAATATGCTAGTTGATGCTAGCAAGATTAAATGACATTAGCTCTGTTTAAAATGTTGCAAACATGCTGGCATTGTGCTAATGATGGTAGAAACATGCTAACATGTTAGTTAATTCATACCAGCAAAATCATATCTGTTTGTTTAATACGGCATGCTAGATTATTGGTAACATCATGTTAAAATGAGCAGTTCTAGCAATTAGGGCTGTGCGATATTGACAAATTATATCTCAGTATTCCTCTGGATTTTATTTCTGTCTGTATAAAGTTTATCTAAGCATGTTTTTGTGCTTGTATGTTGGGTGGTTTATAACTTTATGTATAAATAATTATGACACTAGAACCGCCAGTAGGTGGCGACAAGAGCTTGTGATTCACTGAATCATTAATTCAATTGATGATTCACTGAATCATTAATTCAACTGATGATAAATGCAATCTTATATATGTAATCCGGGCTGATTTGAAGCTAAGAAACCACTTTTGCTTTTGCAGGGATGTGGGATTGTTTACTGCCGAACGCGAGAGAGTTGCGAGGAAGTGGCTCATAAGTTGACCAAATTAGGAATCGCAGCCAAGCCCTACCATGCAGGTGAACATTTGTTTGGTTATTTAGGTAACACTTTCCTTTCGGTCACAATTCACGATATTAACAAACCATGAACGAACACTGCTAGCTTAATAAACTAGTAATTAGCTGCTTATTAACAGTTAGTAAGGTAGAGGTTGGGTTTAGGGTTTGTGTAGGATAAGTGATGCAGAATAAAATCATAATTTAAATCTACTAATAAACAGTTCTTATCCTAATAATAGGCAGGGAAGGAAACCGTAGTTGCCATGAAATATGCATTTTTATTCGATGCTTGTCGTAACTAAAACATGCGAGAGGGCGGGACATAGTGTAGCCCCTCCCCTTTTAAAAATAAAAACAGCCAATAGTGTTTAGTTTTCGCACAGCTCTGCCAGTGAGAATGGTTGATCTTAAGCGCATCAAATAAAAAGCAAATGAGAAGCGTCTTAAAGGGGGCGGAGCATGTCAGACGCTAGAGAGCATTTGATTGGTTATGATTTGATGATAAACTGAATGTATTAATGAGGTGATGAGAATAAAACCGTTGATCCGTTCAGGCGGAAGTCATAAACTACAAGCTTTACATGCTTATATCAGTTTTATATGTTCTAAACGCGAATTTTGTCACTGTTTTTGGAGCGCACTAGCTTATAGATATCTAAAAAACTAACAATACTGATACTAACATCTAAAAAACTTTATTTTAATTTTATGGGACCTTTAATAGCACGAATTGTGACCTAATGTAAAGTGTTATCGTTGTTTGTGTATATTGTTTGTGTTTGTGCATGGGAGAGCTCATTGTGGGTTGTGTCTCATTTCTCTGCAGGGCTGAAGTCAAGCGATCGTTCGGATAATCAGGCAGATTGGATGGCTGATAAAGTGCCTATTATTGTGGCCACCATCAGTTTTGGTATGGGAGTGGACAAGGCCAATGTCAGGTCAGTTACGTGTTGAAATTAGTGCTGGGCAACGATTAGAACGTTTAATCGGGATTTTTCTGTGACTAATCATGATTAATTGCGTTCATATATGCAAAATTCAGCAATGAATTCAATCATTTATTAAAGTTAGAAATATATTTTAAATATTAACTTAAAGGGCACCTATTATGCAAAAATCACTTTTATAAGGGGTACAAACACAGTTGCGCGGCAGCAGTGTGTGAATATAACCAGCCTCTAATGGTAAAAATTAATTTATTCGATTTGTTACGATCAGACTTGATAGAAACGGTCAGAAACTTGCAGAAACACTTTGATTGACATTCTCCCTTTGTATGATGTCATTAGAGGGGGAAAGCCCCGCCCACTAGTGACCATCTCTTCCTCATTAGCATATGACATTAGTCTTGTTTTTGAGTTTGCCACTATGCTGACAGACAGGCACCATTAGCTCCGCCCTCTTTTGAAAAAAGCACATTCTCATTTGCATTTAAAGTGGCATCACTAAAATAACACAATTATGATCAAAACCTAAAAGGGTCAGTTTCAGAGAGATATAAAGCATTATTTGTGTGGTATTTTGTACTGAAACATCACACACGCACACTCTAGAGACATCAGAGACGTATTTTACATTTTGTATAAAGGGGCATAATTGGTTCCCTGTTAAACATGAATCACTTAACATCTAAAACCAAAGCTATATGCCACTGCTAGGACGGAGAGTGATAATGAAGTGATGATTGCATCAGTGGTTCTCAGTTCCTGTCCTCGCACCACACACTGTTCTCAAATAACCAGCTGACAGATGAGAATGCATGAACTGTGTTCAGAATTACTGAGTGCTAATGCAGTGTTCACTACTCTACTAATCTGAGCATGGGTAACCTTTACTTCACTCCAGAATGTTCATTTATGGATCTGTGCAACATATTATAATATGGATTATAATATGCTAGGTTTTTCCCAGTACTGGGTTGCGACTGGAAGGGCATCCGCTGTGTAAAACATATGCTGGATAAGTCAGGGGCGCACTAGGGGGGGGGAAGTTAGGAAGATTCTAAGGGCCCATACATTTATGGGGGCCCCAGAGACATTATCAAGGGCCCACGCCAATTCTCATCCCCCATAAGCACCCCCCCCCACTCCCCCTGCCGTCATCCCCCCCGCTCTTAACTTTCAGCCACGATACCAACTCTCAACACCCCCGTCACTCTTCATTTTCAGCCGAGAAACCAACTCGCCCCGCTCTTATCTTTCAGTCACGATACCAACCAACACGCTGAGTTTACACCAAAAGCAAGATTAGGAAGATTATAAAAAATTCAACGCAAATAGCAAATTTAGGTCAATTTTATGGATTAAAAACTGTCATAAATATTTCATGCGAAAATCCATGCATGTGTGATTCTCAAAACGTAAAAGAAAACGGAACGCTATCGTAATTTTACAAGGGTGCAAGTCCAAAATCTGCATTTAGAACAGTCGCAGACCAGACATTTTCTTCGTCTGTTTGTGTACGACTTAAAAATTACTGTTGGTGTGCTTTACATGTAGGCGGCACGGTGCCTCAGTGGTTGTCACTGTTGCCTCACAGCACGAAGGTCACTGATTCGAGTCTTGGCTGTTTCAGTGTGTAGCTTGCATGTTCTCCCCGTGTTGGCGTGGGTTTCCAACAACATGCGCTATAGGGGGAATTGGGTAAATACTAAAATTGGTCATAGTGTGTGAGTGTGTGTATGCAAATGAGTATGTATGGGTGTTTCCCAGTACTGGGTTGCGGCTGGAAGGGCATCCGCTGCGTAAAACATATGCCGGAATAGTTGGCGGTTCATTTCGCTGTGGTGACCCCTGATAAATAAGCGACTAAGCCGAAGGAAAATGAATGAATGAATGTACTTTACATACACAAAATGCAGTTTCACCACTGCTGAGCTACGAACGCGAAAAGACTACGAGTATAAATCAAAGAGCGACACTCCACTGTCAAAATTACGTCACCACTGTCCTATCGCAAACTTTGTACTTCCATGATGACGTTCTGATTCCCGACCGTTCTAAATGCAGATTTCGGATTTGTACCCTTGTAAATCAATTGTGTACCCTTGTGATCAATGAACTTCTAAACTACTACTGTTAAGGTGCGATCGGATGCTTTTAATAATTGTCGGTATTATTAATGCGATAGTAATGGGTTAACTTGCTCAGTCGTAAGTGTGTGCAACTGTTAACTTCCATTTCTTGATAAATCTGACGACATGCAGTATTTCATAGGTGGATCTGCCTTCATCTCTGTGCGTGTGTTTCAGGTTTGTAGCTCACTGGAATCTGGCGAAGTCTCTGGCCAGTTACTATCAGGAGTCTGGACGCGCTGGACGTGATGGACTGCCGTCGTCCTGCAGGATTTACTACTCACCCAAAGACAGAGACCAGCTCAACTTCCTCATCCGCAAAGAAATCTCCCGCAAACAGGTCCAGAACAACACCCAGTCTGCATGGCTGAGTACTTATGAGGTGTTATTGACAACTGCCAACTGGCTTATGATTGACAACAACATGCTGTACCACTTGTACCACAGAAAACTAACAAAGCTAGCTATGATTTAGGTCCAGACAGCATCTCCGGACATTTTTTGTTATTTTCACGCCGAATTTAATAAAAAAATATGTATGAAATAAAAGATAATTAACTTTTATTTAATGTTTACCATGCAAATCCAATTAGATTCACTAATTTAGTAAATAAAGCAAGTGTCATATACACTCACTGGCCATTTTATTAGGTACACCTTACTAGCACCAGGTTGGACTCAGTTTTGCCTTTAGAACTGCTTTAATTGTTGGTGGCAGAGATTCAACAAGGTACTGAAAATATTCCTCAGAGATTTTGCTCCATATTGACATGATAGCATCACACAGTTGCTGCAGATTTGTCAGCTGCACATCCATGATGCCAATCTCCCAGAAACTAGTCTGATTTGCATATATGACATGGCATGTTATCCTGCTGGAAGTAGCCATCAGAAGATGAGTACACTGTGGTCATGAAGGGATGGACATGGTCAGCAACAATACTCAGGTAGGCTGTGGCGTTGACACGATGCTTAATTGGTTCTAATGGGCCCAAAGTGTGCCAAGAAAATATCCCCCACACCATTAAACCACCATAACCAGCCTGAAATGAAGCAGGATGGATCGATGCTTTCATGATGTTGACGCCAAATTCTGACCCTACCATCCAAATGTGGCAGCTCATCAGACCAGGCAACGTTTCTCCAATCTTCTTTTGTCCAGTTTTGGTGAGCCTGTGTGAATTGTAGCCTCAGTTTCCTGTTCTTAGCTGACAGGAGTGGCACCCGGTGTGGTCTTCTGCTGCTGTAGCCCATCCGCCTCAAGGTTGGACGTGTTGTGTGTTCAGAGAAGCTCCTCTGCAGACCTCGGTTGTAACGAGTGCTTATTTCAGTTACTGTTGCCTTTCTATCAGCTGGAACCAGTCTGGCCATTCTCCTCTGACCTCTGGCATCAACAAGGCATTTGCGCCCACAGAACTGCCGCTCACTGGATATTTCCTCTTTGTCGGACCATTCTCTGTAAACCCTAGAGATGGTTGTGCGTGAAAATCCCAGTAGATCAGCAGTTTCTGAAATACTCAGACCAGCCCTTCTGGCACCAAAAGCTATGCCACGTTCAAAGTCACCTTAAATCACCTTTCTTCTCCATACTGATGCTCGCTTTGAACTGCAGCAGATCGTCTTGACCTTGTCCACATGCCTAAATGCATTGAGTTGCTGCCATGTGATTGGCTGATTAGAAATCTGCGTTAACAAGCAGTTGGACAGGTGTACCTAATAAAGTGGCCTGTGAGTGTATTCTCTCTCCATAATTGTCAGATCTGTTTGTCCCATTCTGCTTTAGTATCAGGAATTGTGAAATTTAATGATCTTTGAAATCTCCCCAAAATAGTTTGGACATATGCCCCACTGATGATCATTCAAAAATATCATGATAACATGATTGTAGGATTGACATGATTCTGAATTTCCCCATAATCGAGCTGGCCTATTCAGAGCTTCCTTTTTTTCCTCAACTGCGTACGCACAGAGCGCTTCGTCAAATAAAAATACGCAATGCAGCAGGAGGTTAAAATGACGCAATTACATTTAAACATAAACCATCAGACAGTTTTAGCTAACATTTATAATGAATTAATAGCTGAAATGTTGCAGGTGCTGTATATGTAGCGATGACAAATAAAATAACATCAAAAAATGAAATACGTGACAAACATCCGTCCTGACAAAGCTGTTTTCAATCCGATCTTCCAGGAGAAGCGAGGATCAGAGAAAGAGCAGGACAAAGCGCCCATCCTGGACTTTGAGGCCATGGTTGCTTTTTGTGAACAGGAAGGGTGAGTGGAAGAACACAGAGCATTACCATTCTGGAATCAAGGTGCGGAAGTGTTTAATTAAACAGAGCAGTTAGAAAACATGCTTGAAGTACAACAAGATTAAACACATTAACATTAATATCATAGCATAGTAGATTATTACTTCTTTTATTGGTCATTGCTCTTTCATTACACCAGCATTCAGCTCTATTTGTCATTGTTTATAGCACGTGATCCTATTATAACAAGGGATTATCAGAGTTCTTTTCAGATTTGTACATCAGATGTGAACTGAAGTTTGGCAGGACATTTAATGCTCTTGAATGAAATCTCTTCTCAAAAATACATCTGGTATTTGTTTGGCAAAAGTACTATTTATTTATTTATTTTATTATTTATTATTTATATATATATTTATTTTTATACTATTTATTATATATAAAAATTTAAAATGTAACTTTTATATTATAAATATATATATTTAAAATGTACCTTTTATTTTATATATATATATATATATATATATATATATATATATATATATATATATATATATATATTTTTTTTTTTATGTAATTTGCTGTGTTTTAGCATCATTACTTCAGTCTTCAGTGTCGCATGATTCTTCAGATTCAGCCTAATATGATGATTTGATGATCAAGACGGTATCACTATAATAAAAACACGCTATAAATCATCTATTCAGATGAATCGTTATTTGTTATGCATTAACTTTACATTAATAGACGTTAGCTTATAATTGCAGATACACATGCTCTATTCTTGATAACTGTGCTTAATAATTGTACTTTCATACTTTGTTACTGATTTATTTTCATGACTAAAATAAGTGTTGCGTTATTTACTAATCATTTGTATTTTAGTGTAGTTGGGGTTTTTTAAAGATCATTCAGAATGAGTTAAATTATTAATAAACTATTCAAATCAACATTTATAATTCTTATTATTCAGGCATAGAGTAATAGCCATAGACTGTAAAATATATGGACGGAGCATCCGTGACGTCACCCATAGGTTTCTGAACACTGCAAAAGAAGCTACAAGTAGGCGCGGCCAACCATCGCCATTTTGTTCGCGCGTCATCGCACCCACGGCGGGATACCAAACAAGGGCAAAAAGGCGGAGAGTGAGCGGAGCTACAGACACCTGCTGGCATTTTGCTTGGACCTGGTTTAGACAGAGCTTACTTTGGGAGAAACGCTTAATACTCTATTACCTGCGACTCGTTTGTGTTCTGACCACATGTGCTTGGCTGTACACTATATCAATAAAGTGTTTAGACTTTTAAAAACACTCTTGTAATACATTGAGCCACTAAACATTGTTCTTATGACATTATTCAACAGGAGGAAAACCCGAAATATGTCCAAACACTTCAATTATAGTCTGTGTTAGTTAATCCAAGACTATTGTTGAAATCCATGCATAACACTGTATGATAACGCTTCATATGACTGTTTCATAGCCTACAGCTAATCAATCTGGCACATTCTGGAGGGCATTACAGCTCTAAAGAACATTATAAATGATAAATGATCTTAAATAAAACACACACATTTATAGAGATGGTATATGAGTATATAACTTTACTCACCAGGGAAACGGAGGCCACTTGAATGGTTTGTGAGCACAATTAAGTGCACACAGCATCCCATATCATCTGATAATTGTAGGAAATAATCCCAAAAGACAGCTGACTGTGTAAAGAAACATTAACCAACACAAAAATGCGATGTATATGCCGAGTTTATCGGCTAATTAGCCGTAATCAGCTCAGGTGACGAGACAGCGAGCAGCGAGACCTAGCTGTCACTCAAGTGGCCACGCCCTTAATTATGCAAACTTAATATAACCTAATATAAACGAAACGGATGAGTTATAAAATAAATTCACCCCCTCACAGTTGTCATGAAGGTTAATCATGGCTATATGCACCAAAGCCATCATTTGTACCAGGGTGTAAGCATGTTTTTATCAGCTGTAAAAATGGCCAATTTCCCATTGCAGTCAGAAATGACCTGGACTTCCTGGAGCCAGCCCCCCCAAGGCGAGTTGATGAATTGCAGTTTTAGTTACTTCCGTATTGGCTTCCCGAGGGATAGCGGGAGGTTGCCCCTTGGTTCACACTAGCTAAACATACCGTACTATGATGTCAAACGAACCCAGCTGCGGACCAAAAGTGCTAGTGTGAAAGCACCCCAAGTCAAGAATAGAGCATTTGTATCTGCAGTTATAAACTGCTTATTAACATCTGTTAATGTAGAGGTAATGCTTAACAAATAATGAATTAACTATTTCCTTATGCTTAATAAATGAGTCACGTGTGTCATTATTATAAACTATTACCACAATTTCTTTTAGGATTCTTGGAAGTTTAAACATAATTTATTTTTGAAAGAAGGCATAATTTCAGATATTAATCTTCTGTAACATTATAGATGTTGTTTTGATGCTTCCTTGCTGTATATAAAAATATAAAACACTCTTAAAAGCTCCACATAAAACCTCCCGCCTTTAGTTTCTTCATCTCTTCTCGTAATACTGCAGTTGTGTTTGCAAACACCAGAGGTCAGTCTTTGGCCCTGGATTCATAGTGGCTTCATTCCCGTAAAGGGCTGGAATCTGGTGTTTATTTGTGGCGTTAACAATGAAGGATTGGGCCTGCTTCTGCGTTTGAAGCTCTTCTGATGTTCTACATGGCTGTGAATGTTGTGTATTGACAGCGTCAGACACTTTCACTGGCTCAGGTTTTATTTGGGCCCGTTGTGGTGTGTCTCATCAGGGTTCCCATGTCTCAGTGGAGACTCTGTTTTTGGTTCCCGGAGAACAGCATCCACAGCAGCCGTAAACACATCCGGCCACAATCATAGTGAGGAACGTCACTGCAGGACACACAAACACACACACACACACACACACACACACAGTCAGTCAGTCACATGCCTTAATTAAACCGATTTCAGCCAAAATCAGGGAATGGCTTCTCGTTATGCTATATAAAAGACTGGGGCTTTTGTTTTGGGTAACACTTGATTTTGATGGTCCCTATTGCTATTTTAGTTGACCAAAAGTTGAATTGCAACTACACGCCAATTCTGTCATTTGTGTATTAGTAGACTGTCTGCTTAATATCTGCTGATACTGCTTACATCCATCCGTTACACAACACTTTCATTTTCACATTATATACATTGCAGCATCAATTCAGAGTCTTGATTTGAACCGTCTGGTCTTTTTAAATCCTTTTGCTGGGCGTTTCTTTTTGTGTGATGGCTCTATTTTTCTCTGATGGGTCAGATGGCTCTACTCTACTGTGATTGGCCAGATGGGTTTACTCTACTCTGATTGGTCAAATGGTTCTACTCTGTTCTGAATGGTCAGATGGCTCTACTCAACTCTGATTGGTCAGACAATTCTGCTCTGATTGGTGAAATGGTTCTACTCTGTTCTGATTGGTCAGATGGAAACACTCCGCTCTGATTAGTCAGATAACTCTACTCTGACTTCATTAATCAGATGGTTGTACTCTGCTCTGATTGGTCAGATACATCTACTTTGATCTGATTGGTCAGATGGTTCTACTCTGCTCTTATTGGTCAGATGGCTCTACTCTGCTCTTATTGGCCAAATTGCTCTACTCTGCTCTGATTGGCTTGATGATTCTACTCTTGTCTGATTGGTCAGGTAACTCTACTTTGCTCTGATTGGTCAGATGGTTTTACTCTGCTCCGATTGATCAGATGGCTCTACTCTGCTCTGATTAGTCAGATAGGTCTACTCTGATTTGATTGATCAGATAACTCTTCTCTGATTTTTCAGATGGCTCTTCTCAGCTCTGATTGGTCTGATAGTTCTACTCTGATCTGATTTATCAGACAACTCTACTTTCCTCTGATTGGTGAGATGGCTCTACTTTGCTTACACTCGTTACATGGCCCTTCTCTGGTTTGATTGGTCAGATAACTTTACTCTGCTCTGAGTGGTCAGATAACTCTACTCTGATTGGCCAGATGGCTCTACTGAGCTTTGATTGGTCAGATAACTCTACTCTGATTGGCCAGATGGCTCTACTGAGCTTTGATTGGTCAGATAACTCTACTAATCTTTGATTGATGAGATAACTCTGCTCTGATTGGTCAGATAACTCTACTAATCTTTGATTGATGGGATAACTCTGCACTGATTGGTCAGATAAACCTGCTAATCTTTGATTGGTCTGATATCTCTGCTCTGATTGGTCAGATGGCTGTTCTAATCTTTGAACAGGTTACTCAGCTCTGATTGATCAGATGGCTGTACTGAGCTTTGATTAGTTGGATAACTCTGCTCTGATTGGTCAAATTATTCTACTGACCTTTGATCATAACTCTTCTCTGATTGGACAGATGGCTCTACTGAGCTTTGATTAGTTAGATAACTCTGCTCTGATTGGACAGATGGCTCCACTGAACTTTGGTTAGTTAGATAACTCTGCTCTGATTGGACAGATGGCTCTACTGAGCTTTGGTTAGTTAGATAACTCTGCTCTGATTGGACAGATGGCTCTACTGAACTTTGATCAGTTAGATAACTCTGCTCTGATTGGACAGATGGCTTAACTGAGCTTTGATTGATGATAACTCAGCTCTGATTGGACAGATGGCTCTACTGAGCCTTGATCAGATAACTCTGCTCTGATTGGTCAGATGGTTCTACTGAGCTTTAATTGATCAAATAACTCTGGTCTGATTGGTTAAATGGCTCTACTGAGCTTTGATTGGTCAGATAACTCTGCTCTGATTGGTCAGGTGGCTCTACTAATCTTTAAACGGATTACACTGCTCTAATTGGTCAGATAGTTCTACTGAGCTTTGATTGTATAACTCTGCTCTGATTGGTCAAATGGTTCTACTGATCTTTGATTGATTATATAACTGCTCTGATTGGTCAGAAGGCTGTACTCTGTTGTTGAAGATTTTTCTCAGTTTGTTAATCATTTTCTATATGCATGTGTTTTGTTAACTTGCAGTGCATTTAGGCTCTCTCTGCCATGTATTGTTGTGCTTTTTACACCACTTAAAATACCTGGATGATGAATTTTGATCAGTTTTGCTCATGTAGTGGAGCCATCGAGGGGCTGAGTCTTTATTTTGGACTGTGAAAGCAAAATTCTCCCACGTGAGTGATTATGGGTCCTCAATAGTGAATGCGGTTTAACTCATAATTGGCACTCTTTGGTAGTTTCGTCATTTACTTCCCTAATTTGGCAACTGATAAATGTAGTCTCATAAACAATTAGGATTTTTGTGCAGTAATAATAATGTTAGTGCTCCATTTGGGGCGACCCTAAACTCTACGCTACATGCTTGAGTGTATAAGCGTGTCATTTGAGACCCAACTTAACTCTCAGAACTCAAGATTCATAGTCCACTCCGAAATGGGAATTTATAGCAGGAGAAAAGAAACGTCTAATGTCAGAAACCTTCCACTTTAACCTAAATCCTCCCACATTTACAGACACCTACTTATTAAGAGTTTTTAATGTCAGTCTATGTGCCGCACGGTCACTAAAATAGCAAGCTAAGTATGGATGTGCACTCGTGGAGGCCTCTAATCTAAGCTCTCCGCCTTGAGTTCAAATAAAACCTCTGGCAAAATGATGGAGCGCTTACAGAAGAACAGCACGATGATGGAAAACGCCGCCTGGGTGAGCGGGTGGTCTTGGGGAAGAGCCTGCAGTTTGGTCCAGACGTTCTGGAGGAGGCTCATTATATCCTGTGAAGAGCTCATTCTGGCTGTCTGATCTGAAGACATGGAGAGAGAGGAGAGATCCCGTCAGCTTTTAAATGATTGCTTTAATATAGTAAATGATAGAAAGGTATTAATATTGAAAGAAAATATATCAAAGTTTTATGTTTGATTAGTAAGATGCAGTGCTAAAAACCCTCAATTGTACGACTTCAAAGGCGATTCTCTCATTAATTACTCTCAGATTCTAGATTTTCACATAGTTTCATCTTGTCCTGTTCTAACAAACCATACATCAACGGAAAGCTTGCTTATTCAGCTGTCAGATTATGCATAAACCCCTTTTTCTATTTTATGACACTTGTGACTGCTTTTCCAGTGTTACAATTGGGTAAAACCTGTAGTGTTTTGAAGAATACTGGCAAAGTACCGCCTTTCATATGGAGAATGAATTCACATCCTTCGCTCGTGTGAGATTCTCACAGGCTTCAGCAGAGTGTAAAAGTCTTGATGCTTCTGTGGGTCTCGTCTATCAAATCTGAGCTTTATTTTGTATTTTCTATTGGATTTGGCTCAGGTGATTGGCTGGGCCATTCTACAGGTTGATTTTCTTTCTCTAAAGCATTTGGGAGTTTCCTTGGCTGTGTTTAGGATCAGTGTCTTGCTGAAATTGTTTCATCTTCATCATCTGCTAATATAGATGTTGGACTGAAGCAGCTGATATTCATTTACACTGACGAATGGCAGAGGGTTGCTGAAGAACTACTGAAAGATTTCAGCTGCTGTCTGGGCTTTCACCGCCTTTCTACACCTCCCTTTCTTCATGTGTTCAAAACTTTTGCCTGTGTCATTTCATTTTATTACACATAACTTAATTTAGTAAGTAATTCTTTTTTTTTTTTTTTTGCATATATGGATTTTTTTGGTTGTTATAAAAGTCAAAAGAACCTTTAGAAATATGTTTTCTGAGAAAAATGGTGATGTGTTCAATACCTTTTCCCGCACTGTTTATTTATAAAGCTCTATAATATTATATCTGGTAAAGCAAAAAAAAAAAGAATTAAATAAAATCCTTAATTCATATTAAGTTAAACATTTACTGAGTTAAAAAGAACAATTAGCTATCAAAACTTCTGGAATCAAGGTATTCAATTACTTTATTTGCAACTGCAATTATTTGTCATTCATACTTTCAGGGTCTTATCATTCACCCGGTGCAACAAGGTGCAAGATGTGTTTTGCACGATTTGTTGCTATTTTCAGACCAGCGCAACCCTAATTTTGTGGACTCATGTGTGGAATAATATGTAGGTTAGTGCATACTCCATTCAGTTGTTTGTCTTTCTGTCAGCTTTATGTTTTAATTAAAAGTTCATTACATCTCAGATCAATGTTTTGTGTCGAAATGTTTATGGCAAGTAGCAATGTAATAAGTGTGATAAAGTGTGAACAAAGAGTCATTACTTGCTATTCATTTACTTGTTATTAGCACTTTTAGCATTAGTTCTTTGGTTTACATCTTTTTTAGTTAGTTTAGATTGTAATGTATGCACAACAGTGTGATGACGATGGCTGACTGATGTTTTTATTACATATGAACACTGTAATGTCATATTTTGTCCTGTATTTTAATTGTTTATACTCTCAAATGTTGGTTAGTTTAATTACCATTTTTTTCTGTTTCTGTTTAGATATTAGTTTTGAGGTCATGTATGCATGTATGTATGTATGTATGTATGTATGTATGTATGTGTGTGTGTGTGTGTGTGTGTGTGTGTATATATATATATATATATATATATATATATATATATATATATATATATATATATATACATATATATATATACATACACACACACACACACACACACACACACACACACACACAAACGCATACAGAAAACGACTGGGTTTGTCTGAGAACATCAAAATTTCATGTTTAGATAATTGCTGATGCTCGTTGCCAGGTTAGTTTAATTAATGTTAACTTTAATGGAGCCTTATTGTGTGAAGTGTTAACAAACTAATGATTTCGATACAAGTAGTCAGAACATTTTCAATCAGTTTCTCTGCCTCTTTACATGGCAAAATTGTGTTTGAAAGTAAATAAATACTCTTTGGTGCTTTAAATAATAAAAAACTTTTCACTGTATTTTAAACTGCCCCAAAATATGATTTCCAAACGCATGAAGTTATTAATAACATACGATTCAGTTATCATTTATAAAGGTTTATATTTAATGTTTTACCACATTTATGGATCTCTGTTCAGGACTCATTTGATGAAACATTACTTTAGTGTTAACATTTGGCATTATAATTAAAACCATATTGATTAATGTTTAAACAAACCCCATTAAATTTCGCGCAGACTTTCGCTTTGAATGAATACTTTAAGGATATCGACCGTAAGATGTTTGACAACCTGTAGACCAGATTGCTGAGGTAAAATATGAGCTATGAATGATTGAAGCACATGAAATGTGTTTCTGAAGGGAACCAAATATTAAGGATATTTTCTTTTCATCTTACCTCAGTGTAAATGAGAAAAAACAGTAATGTTTTACCGCATTTATGGATGTCCCTTCACGGCTTATGTGATGAAACATTACTTTAGTGTTAACATTTCGTGTTGTAACTAAAACCATCGATTAAAGTGTAAACAAAGCCGTTAAAATTTCGCGCATGCGCAGAAGACTTTTGTTTTGAACGAAAACTTGAATATCTACCATGAGGTATTTTACAACCTGTAGACTAGACTGCTGTGGTAAATAACATGAGCTATGAATGAATGAATCAAGCACATGAATGTGTTTCTGAAGGGAACTAAATGTCAGGGATTGTGTTTTCTTTTGCTCTTACCTCAGGAGTATAAAGCAATGTTTATCTCTTCTACCGCGGTAACCACGGCAACAGCGCAGTTTTGTTCCGCAAGCGCCTCCTACAGTCAGAGGACGGAGTTACATCTTCATTCAGATCTCCTATTATAAGCCGTTTAAATACTTGTTTTGATAAACGCTAATGTGAATTATGTCATATAAACAGTTTAATTCTTTATAGTTCTTGGAGTGAATAACGTCATTATAACAACAACTTAGCATATTAATATCAAAACCAGAGCTTCTAACAATAGCGTCTATATAATTTGTGTAATCAATAGACTAACTGGAAATGGTCATTTATTTAGCTACAAATCTTTGTTTATTTGTTGTTTTTATTACTTCAGTTGCTTTTAGATCAAATGTCTGACATGTTATTAAAGTATTATGTAAATAATGACTTTTTTTAAAATGAAGTGTGAGATGTATTGTTTTATAGTAGCTTTGTTTTTACAGTTTTTGGTCGTCTGAAATCTAGCTAGCACTGTTAAAGCTACTGTTTAAGCTAACAAATCACTTGGTGCTGTGAATTTGCATTTCGTATTGGTTTTAAATCTATTTAAATAATTTGTTCAGCACATTTTTACATCACTGCGTTAATAATGTTGAAAATCGTGACCTTTTTAGTCACTATGATCGTAATGCAAAATTATCATGCCATTATCATCTCCAGTTTAGATCGATTTGTTGCCTTTTTCCCACTTGAACACACAAACACGCTTACATGAACATACAAACACATGTACACTAACACACACAGAAATGAACACACACACACACACACAAACATGAACTCTCACAGGCACATACACACACATACAGAGAAACAGATGTTAAAGCTCTCTTACCTCAGCTCCAGTATGTAGTTCTCCACTCACTTGTGTGCATGTGTGTGTGTGTGTGTATGCGTGTGTGTGTTTGCTCTCTGTTTCGTCAGGCAGTTGTTGTTAAAGTGGTGTGTGTCATGCTGTGTGTGTTTGTTCTCCGATGTTTGACTTTACCAGTATAGCGACTCTCTGATAACTGAACTGTGCACTTTTACTCCTCTCTCTCTCTCTCTCTCTCTCTCTCTCTCTCTCTCTCTCTCTCTCTCTCTCTCTCTCTCTCTCTCTCTCTCTCTCTCTCTCTCTGTTTACCGTGTTGGTCTCCTCCCTCTTTTCTTTCTGCTGTCTTTTCTCCTCCCCTCAAATCACTTGAGACACTGTTTTTTTTTCTCCTCCTTTTGTCTTGAGGTTCTTCTGAAAAAGACTGTTTTGTGTTAGAGAGCAGTAATACTGTGTGTGAGAGACAGAGAAATAGTTTGTTTGTGTGTGTGTTAGAGAGAGAAAGTGTGTTTGTGTGAGTGAGAGAGAGAGAATTTGCATATCAACAAAACAAATGTATGTATTTTACCATTTCTTTACAGATTCCCAGTAAGTAAAAACATTCTTCTTTGCATTCACAATACTATAAAAGCAGTGCAAAGAGTAACATCTTATCACATAATCAGCATTTCCAATAGAGAGAGTGAGAAAACTGTATATTAACAGAAATTAAAACTATATTTTGCATATTAAACCTGCTTTAGCACCATGAAATGTGCACATTAAAAATACAGTTATGTTTTGACCATTGTTATGCATTATTGGGATATGATAATAAACCTTGTAAATAAATATACACCTTACTAGTATCGGGTTGGACCCCTTTTGCCTTCAGAACTGCCTTAATCCTTCATGGCATAAATTTTAGCAAGGTACTGGAAATATTCCTCTGAGATTTTGGTCCGAATTGACATGATAGCATCACGCAGTTGCTGCACATCCATGATGCCAATCTTCCGTTCCACCACATCCCAAATGTGCTCTATTGGATTGAGATCTTGTGACTGTGGAGGCCATTTGAGTACAGTGAACTCATTGTGATGTTCAAGAGACCAGTCTGAGATGATTGGCGCTTTATGACATGGCGTGTTATCGTGCTGGAAGTAGCCATCATAAGATGGAGACACTGTGGTCATAAAGGGATGGACATGGTCAGCAACAATACTCAGGTAGGCTGTGGCGTTGACATGCTCGATTGGAACTTATGAGCCCAAAGTGTGCCAAGAAAATATCCCCCACACCATTACACCACCACCACCAGCAGCCTGAACCATTGATACAAGGCAGGATGGATCCATGCTTTCATGTTGCTGGTGAAATTTTAACCCGACCATCCAATCGAGACTCATCAGACCAGGCAACGTTTCTCCAATCTTCTATTGTCCAGTTTTGGTGAGCCTGTGTGAATTGTAGCCTCAGTTTCCTGTTCTTAGCTGACAGGAGCGGCACCCGGTGTGGTCTTCTGCTGCTGTAGCCCATCTGCCTCAAGGTTGGATGTGTTGTGTGTTCAGAGATGCTCTTCTGCACACCTCGAGTGATTATTTGAGTTACTGTTGCCTTTCTATCAGCTGGAACCAGTCTGGCCATTCTCCTCTGACCTCTAGCATCAACAAGGCATTTGTGCCCACAGAACTGCCGCTCACTGAATATTTCCTCTTTTTCAGACCATTCTCTGTAAACCCTAGAGATGGTTGTTTGTGAAAGTCTCAGTAGATCAGCAGTTTTTGAAATGCTCAGACCAGCCATTCTGGCACCAGTCAATGATAGTAGCCTTTAAAAGTAGACATTTTTCATTTTGTTTTTAGGGTAAAATGTGGCTCAGAAATGCTGAGTGTCTTTATAGTGCGGTTTCTGCCAGACAGAACAAACTTTCACACTTAATAAGTGTGAACAGGATGTTTCAAAGCATGCCACTATTTCTTTTATCTGCATTTGTTCAGCATTAATTTATCCTTAATGTTTTAGCATTTGTTTACCTCAAAGTTCCTTATTTTGTGAAAACATCCAGTGTTTACTTTGAGAAAAAAGAAACCTTTGCTATGTTGTAGCCTTAAGAGGACATCAGTAAGGGTTGAGCGGTGTTGTAGTGATCAGGAATAGGGCTCTGGTTGGACTCTGGTTGTGGGCGTCAGTGTTGGCACACAGAGGGTCTTTGTGTGTGTCAGGCCATGTAAATGTGTTTTGGGGGGATTTCAGCCTCTCCCTCGGCCTCACCAGCTATTTCAGACTCTGAAACCTGAAACCCAGTGGTCTGTGAAGTGAGAAGCACACGGGTCTATTTTAAACTTCACACTGTATGTGTGTGTGCACAAATATTTACTGAGAAACACCTCCTGTTTTTCATTGAAAGTGAACATCTGAAAACAAACGAACGAATGAGTTATAATTTACTTACTTAACCAACTGAGTTTCTCACAAGTTCCTCACTCTTACAATGAAGTCGTATAGCAACCAGCAACAGTGCTCCTCATCTTAATACCAGGTGTAAACAGGGTCTAGAATTCATAAACAGAAGTTCAATAATCAAATGGGAACTAAGGGTGTACTTACACTAAGCCAAGGTTCACCAACCCTGTTCCTGGAGAGCTACCTTCCTGCAGGTTTCAGTTGCAACCCTGACCTGTCTGTACTTATCAAGTGCTGCTTCATGGTCCTAATTAATTGGTTGAGGTGTGATTGATCAGGGTTGCAGCTGAATTCTGCAGGAAGGTTGCCCTTCAGGATCAGGGTTGGTGACCCCATGCACTAGGCCATCTAAACCATTCCCCAAATCCTGATTAGTCTGAATAAGTTAAGTGCTCTGTATGGTAGCCGGATGTGGTTTGTTGAACCGGTCCTGGCATGTTTGGAAGAGGATGGGTTGAGTGCAATTTGGTTGGGCTAACCGCACCCCCGCACAGAACTGGAGATGTTTGGGTTCTGGGTTAGGGTTAGGGAACCAATGGCTGGCTGCACCAGTGCTTGTTCCAGGGTAGGATCTGCTCAGGAATATATTTTATGAGAGTCACCAGTTGTCAAACAACTTAAAGTGCGACTATTATGTAAAAATCACTTGTATAGGGGCTTTTAAACACAGTTGTGACCTCTGAAGGTGTTGTATGTACAGACATATAGGCCATGGTCTTTAGCCTACCTGTTAGAGCAACCGACTCCCATGCGGAAGGTTGCCAGTTCGATCCCAGCTCGGAGCGGGTTGAGTGGTGTAGGACCAGCGTGGTTACACATGGGGGGGGCCCGAGAACTGGAATTGAGAACCACTTTTTTTACAACAATAATCAGTAAGAACTGCATTTTGACCTAATGTTGTCTGAATTTGCCCTACCAAGCTCAATAACGTATTACTATGTACCCTGCCGTACCGTAACATCTTTTGTGTTTTACATTTTACAACTATTGGAATTGTTTGCAATATTGCTAGATATTTTAATCTCACATTTACTCTTCAGGTGCCGACATGCCACCATCTCAACGTTTTTTGGCAATGAGAAACCCAACTGTGCAGGAGCGTGTGATTTCTGTCGTGACCCCAAACTGGTGCGTGCTCAGCTGGCCAGAGCAGCTGCCCTGAGCACCAGAACCAACCCGACACAAAGCACAGAGCCTAGAGGACCATTCGGATTCGATCCAGAGCTGTACGCCGGAGGAAGGAAGGGTTACGGCTTCGAGAGGTCCGCTGATCTGAGACTGCAGCAGATGAATGATGGGTGTAGTTAATATGTGGAGACTGAGAGACCTGTGTCTGTTTGTGTATGTCTATGTGTGTCTGTGTGTTCAGGCATGATGAGGAGTATGGCAGTGAGGAAGATGACTCTGAGAAGAGGAAGAAACAGTTTGGAGATCTCTTCAAGAAGCAGATGAGCTTGAGAAAGGTGAATTAACAATTGTGGGCAAACTTTTGAATACACATCCAGTGTCACAGAAGGCAATGCAAAGGCAAGAGGCTGATCCAAACGCCGTAACACATGTATTAAATTCAACAAAAAAACTAAATCCAGGGAAGATGGGATGAAAAACACAGGAAATGAAGGAACAGGAACATCTGACACATTCACATTCAATGACAGACAAAGACTCAAATACTCAAACAGAATTGTTAAGTACACTGAGCAAACCAGGGGCTAACCACCCAACTAGGAACCAAGGGGTAGAGACGATTAGTAACTAAGGGAACAAACTAGGGTTACATGAAGAAGTTACTTGGGTGTAGCCCTGACAACAAAGAAAAGTGAACAGAACAGCTGAAAAACAAACAGGAGCATGACATAACCCTCCTACAAGAAATGACCTCTAGATGCTCTAAAAAATAACAGGTGACAATGGAGGAACAGGGCCATACAGAGCAAGAGTGGGTGATCAGGACTCAGTAGCGCATGAGGGTGGAAATCAGGGCTCTATGGCACATGAGGGAGGGGATGAAGGCTCTATGGCACATAAGGGCAGGGATCAGGTCTCTATGGCTCATGAGGGTGGGGATGAGGGCTCTATGGCTCATGAGGGTGGAAATCGGTACTGAATGACTCATGAGGTTGGGGATCAGGGCTCTATGGCACGTGAGGGCAGGGATGAGGGCTCTATGGCACATGAGGGCAGGAATCAGGGCTCTTTGTACTGTATGACTCATGAGGGTGGGGATGGGGGCTCTATGGCACATGACGGTGGTGATGAGGGCTCTATGGCTTATGAGGGTGTGGATCAGGACTCAATGGCACGTGAGGGAGGAAATCAGGGCACTGTGGCTCATGAGGGCAGGGATCAGGGCTCTATTGCTCATGAGGGTGGAAATCATGGCTCTGGCTCATGAGGGCGAGGATGAGGGCTCTATGGCTTATAAGGACGGGGATCAGGCTCTATGGCTCATGAGGGTGGGGATCAGGGCTCTATGGCTCATGAGGGTGGGGATCAGGGCTCTATGGCTCATAAGGGTGGGAATCAGCGCTGAACAGCTCATGAGGGTGGGGATCAGGGCTCTATGGCTCGTGAGGGTGGGGATCAGGGCTCTATGGTTCGTGAGGGTGGGGATCAGGGCTCTAAAGCTCGTGAGGGTGGGGATCAGGGCTCTATGGCTCGTGAGGGTGGGGATCAGGGCTCTATGGCTCGTGAGGGTGGGGATCAGGGCTCTATGGCTCATGAGGGTGGGGATCAGGGCTCTATGGCTCGTGAGGGTGGGGATCAGGGCTCTATGGCTCGTGAGGGTGGGGATCAGGGCTCTATGGCTCGTGAGGGTGGGGATCAGGGCTCTATGCCTTATGAGGGTGGGGATCAGGGCTCTATGGCTCGTGAGGGTGGGGATGAGGGCATTATGGCTCATGAGGGTGGAGATTAGGACTCTATGGTGCTTGAGGCCGAGGCCTAATGGCGTTTGAGAGTTAGGATGAGGGTGCAATGGGAAAGTAAGGAGGCAGCACATAGATGCTTAAGCTGATATCAGTGATGTGTCTGAAACACTGGACGTGTGTAGGATGCTAGGATGCTGTGGTAGAGTATCTCTGAGTGAGACTGACATGATGGCAGAGATTCATGAATGGCAGCCATGTTGGGGTGAGGCTCAGGGATGGTGTTAGCAGCATGTTAAAACATTAAAAGAGCTAAAACGTGTTTCCATCTTGGTTTAAAATGGTGTTAGCATTCAGTCGCAATGACAAAGCTTGTTAAAATCTTTAGCCATGTTAGCACTTGGAAAGCTTTAAAGATGTACCTGCTCAGGCTCACACCAAATGTTCTCTTAGTTAATTCACGTGAATCACAGCTGAGTTTTCAGCATCACTCCAGTCTTCAGCGTCACAAAATGCTTAAGAAGATGTTGAAAGCAGTTGTGCTGCTTCAAGAGTTTATGAAAACCCTGAAACATTTTCACTCTTGAATATAAATTAAGAAGAACACCGTTTATTTTATCTAATGTATTCTTGATGATGTTTTGTTTTTGTTAAAGAGTTCTTACTGCTCATAGAGCCCTCAAAGCCAAAAGAGCTGTGTTTATCTTCACATTGCAGTAATGCATATTATTATGGCATTAGCTCCATGTTTTATGACACATATGGATCACTTCACCCTCACGGTCTGAGCCAGAACATTCCTCTTCTCTCTGTCTCTCTCCTCCACATATGTTTTCCAGCTGTGTGTTTCAGTCCTCCCTCATAAAGCTGAACAAGCTACAGCTGTGCTGAAGCCACTGCAGGTTTACTCCTGTTTAACTCCTCACGCTCATCATGTTACAAAAACACAGTCATGGAGTTTCTTACAGACAAAAAAAAACCTGCCCCTCCTCGCGTATCTATAAAGTCATGCATTAGGATTTTACAGTACTAACAGTTGATTAAGACGGGAAAATGGAGCATATATGATCTTCAAGATCTCTCTTGTTTTATTTACAGGGATCAGATGCTCCCAAAGAGACGTTTGTTCCACCAGGTCAGTTCTTAGATATCATTTTCTGACAGATTACAGCACGCGTTGAGCAGTGTGTGGATGTAAATGTTGATGTTTGTGTCAGATGCGGACTGTGTGTTGAAGGATGCCAGCAGTCAGAGGATCCCCAGACTCACAGTGAAGGTAAAAACCATCATCTGAAGAGTTTCAGATCTTTAAAAGGTGTCTTGTCTGTAACTTCACATGCAATCGTGATATTTTCTAACTGAACACAACGGCAGTATGATTGTAGACTGATCAGATCGAATGGTATTTGGCCTCTGATTTTATTACTGAGTGTAAATCTGTGTGTGTTACAATATTGGCAGATTTCTTTGTATTATATCTGTTGTGCAGTGCTGCCCTCTGATGGAGTCTCAGAGTGTGTGTGTGTGTGTTGCAGAGTCGAGAGCACTGTTGGTCTCTCCTGCAGGAGTGTCTGAGCAGCCACAGCGGAGATGCAGAGTTTTTACACCGGTAAAGCAGACTCCACATTCAGAATCCAATTTTTATTTCTTTTATTTCCTTTATTATTTATTTTATTTATTTATTTAGTTTTTTATTAATTTATTTAATTTATGTATTTCCTTTATTTATTTCCTTTATTATTATTTATTATTTTTTATTAATTTTTTTATTTATTGAATTAGTTTTTTTATTTCCTCTATTTTTCTTTTTTTTCTTGATTTTTTTTTTTTATATTTACTTTATTTTTTATTTCCTTTTGTTTATTTGTTTATTACCTTTATTTTTTTATTTCTTTTATTTTTTATTTTTCCTTATTTATTTATTTATTTCCTTTATTGTTATTTTAATTTCTTTAATTTCCTTTTCTATTTGTTTAATTAGTTTTTCATTTCCTCTATTTTTCTCTTTCCTTTATTTATTTATTCATTTATTTATTTATTTATTTCCTTTATTTCCTTTATTTATTTATTTCCTTTATTTTTTATTTATTTATTTATTTATTTACTTTATTTTCTTTATTTTATTATTAACTACTAAATGTCAACTGAATAATTTTTCTCTTGATTTTTCCTTTTTATTTTATTATATTTTTTGCACTGTAATCTTCAGATTTTTTGTTATATTAGTTCCAGTTTTGGCTTTGGTAATGACCAATCAAATCAGATAAATCAAATCAAATATATATATATATATATATATATATATATATATATATATATATATATATATATATATATATATATATATATATATATATAATATATATATATATATATATATATATATATATATATATATATATATGAGCAATATCACACTCATAGCAGGAGGCTGCAGGCAAAGTGCCTTAGTGTCCCACCAGTGCTTATATACAGCCATATCGCACTGATACGAGCGTGATATTGCGTTTATACAACAGTTCGATGGCACAATCAAGTATATAAAAAAGAAAATCAAACACGAGAGTCTAAAAACCCTTTTGTATTCTGAACTACCTTCTTCCACCATTCATTCACATCTACAGCTGACATCAGAACAGCAGAAGCCGTCACTTATTCACCAACGTCACTTCAGAGCTAGTGTTGGAATGATTCTCTAGCGTAATGTCTAAAGTAATGACAAAACAGGTGATTTTGCTGACATTTTAAGATTATAAGGCTGAACTTACAGTGTCATAGTCTACAGTATTTCTCTGTTGCAATCGGAATATCACAATAATTAACCCAGAAAAAGCAGCGCAATAACTATGAGACTGCTGTTGTGTTTGCGATAAGGAAAAATAAGAAGGGGGAGGGGTGTTCGGGGGTGAGGTCTCTGAATAACACTGTTGAGAAATGGGATAGGAAAGTAACTATTAAAATAGGCACTAATAAATAAACTACATAGTTGCAATCTATACAAAAGAGAGAGATCGACTTAGAATGTCACTTACAAGTTTAATAATGATTTATTCAGCTTTATTTTAGAAAACATGCTGTTTTTATATTCTAAGCAAGGGCTTATTAATGGCCGCCGACGCGCTGTCTCTCAGAAATTATAAATATTTCGAAATAGGCACTATCCTTATAAATAAACTGCACAGTTGCAATCTAAACAACTACATTCTCGACTGAAAAAGCCTCAAAAGTACATTATGTTGTCCAACAGCTGCAATATTTGTCAAACTGTAGTGTCCTCTGCTTGTTGCTGTATGTGGGCGGAGTAATACAAAGGTGAAGGGTAAAGAGGCTGGACCAGTGCTGTTATTGCAGAATATCTCACAGCTATCAGCCAATCAGATTCAAGAACCAGACCGAACTGTTGTATAAATAAATAAATATATATATATATATATATATATATATATATTTATTATAATTATTATGTCTGAACGAAATGATGTTAAAGTTTGCAACATACTGAAATAAAAGCTTTTGAACCATCAGATTCCTGATTTTCAAATTGTATTTCAGCTTCTAATAATCAATCAATGGAAAGCTTATTTAAATCTCAAGTTTTATATCATCTGTAATGCTGATATGATTTGGTTTCCTCTTGTTTTGTGTTTGCACAGCTCTGAGGCTCTTGATCAGGCCGTGGACATCGAGCACGAGATCTTCAAGAGCAGTAAATCTGCAAACATCTACAAAGCTGCTGTTCTGAAGAGAGTGAGTGCTAATGATCATATTCAGACAGCGCATGTGAAGCTATCTTGCATTAATGTGCATTGTTTGTGTACAGTTGTGTGAAAAAGTTAGTGTGCACTGGTGATGTTCATGGCTTTTCGTATGAAGACTAGGCATGGGCCGGTATGCTAACTCCGGCTAAAAATATCACGTTCTTGCATGAACTACTTCAGCAGTGTGACGTGGCATGAAATGATCAGTCAGTGTTATGAAGCTCTGAAAAACGGCTCTTCTGTGTTAGTCTGGTGTTTTTTATCTTCATTTCCACAATACACATAGGTCATAGGTCTGGCGAGCTTGCTGACCAATCGAGTACAGGGATACCATATTCAAATAAAGTACACATGAAATCAAAACTGACCATATTGATTTTGTTAGCTCACATAGTTCTGTAGTGAACAATTCGTCTGTGCATGTCATTGAGAAAAAAACAATAGTTTGCCCTTGAGATCTTCAATTGAAATCTGAAAATGCACTTGTTTTGTTTTCATTAAACTTTCAGATTAGGTCTGTCTGAGGTAGTGGGCGTGGCTAACAAACTTAACCACGCCCCTCTAGCTGTCAGTTTTGACAACAAACAGAAATGGTGAGGAGGAGGAGGAGGAGTCTGTTAGGTTGTAATAACTCTCCCCAAACACTTTTTCCCATCTTTCTGAATAAAATGCCAACTTTACTACATCCAATCAGCTCACAGTAGAGAAAATGCCACGCCCACTATTTTCTCATTTAAGTTTTTTCTGCATCACAAGATGAAAAAAATGTTGTTCATCTGACGTTTTATTTCACATACTTTTAGATCAGATCATGTTTTACGTCCTGTTATGGAAAAACTGGAATTGAATAAGGGGTCCAAACTTTTGCACATGACTTTATGTGTGTGTGCAGGTGTCAGAGATGAAGAAGAGCACATCTGTGAGCATCACTGAGGAGAAACCATGTGAATCTGCAGAGGAGAAGCCGACCTGCTCCTCGTCTGCTCAACATCTGGACGGCTTCACTTCAGCCTCTCAGATATACTCGGTGAGAACATCACACAATTTAGACCACAGCTCTAAAGGACGTATAGCTTACACTGACTGCCCTGCCACTCTAAAGGACTAATCGCCCCACTTTAAAGTACTAATAGCCCCGCCATAAAGAACTAATAACCACGCCATAAAGGACTGATAGACCCACCATAAAGGACGGACAGTCCTGCCCTAAAGGACTGGTAGCCCCACCCTAAAGGACCTCTAGCTCCTCCCTTAATGAATGATAGCCCCGCCCTTATAGACCTGCACTTATAGCCCGACCCTTAAGAAATTTTAGCCCCACTCTAAAGGAGTTATAGCCTGTGCTGATAGCCCTGACCTAAATTACCAAATAGCCTCTCCTCTAAGGACTAATAGCCCTGCCATTAAGGACTTATAGCCCTGCCCCAAATGACTGATAGCCCCGCCCTATAGGAATGATAGCCCCATGCTAAAGGACTTATAGCTCGCACTGACTGCACTGGCCTGCCCTAAAAGACTGATAGCCCCGCCTAAAAGACTGATCGCCCCACCCTAAAGGACTGACAACCCCTGCCCTAAAGCAGTGATCGCCACACCCTAAAGGACTGATAAGCCCCACCCTAAAGCACCAATAGCCCCACCCTAAAGGAATTATAGCCCCATGTTAAAGGACTTATAGCTCGCACTGACTGCACTGGCCTGCCCTAAAAGACTGATAAGCCCTGCCTTAAAGCACTGATCGCCCCACCCTAAAGGATTGATAGCACTCACCCTAATGGACTGATAGCCCCGCCCTAAAACACTGATTGCCCTGCCCTAAAACACTAATTGCCCCACCCTAATAGACTGATAGCCCCGCCCTAAAGGACTGATAGTCCTGCCCTAAAGGACTGATCGCCCTGCCCTAAAGAACTTGTAGTCCTGCCCTAAAGGACTGATCGCCCCACCCTAAAGGACTGATAGCCCTGCCCTAAAGGACAGATAGCCCTGCCCTAAAGGACTGATCGCCCCACCCTAAAGAACTGATAAGCTCTGCCCTAAAGGACTGATAGCCCCGCCCTAAAGGACTGATTGCCCCACCCTAAAGGACTGATAAACTCTGCCCTAAAAAACTGATTGCCCCACCCTAAAGGACGGATAGCCCCGCCCTAAAGGACGATAGCCCCGCCCTAAAGGACTGATAGCCCGCCCTAAAGGACTGATAGCCCCGCCCTAAAGGACAGATAGCCCCGCCCTAAAGGACAGATAGCCCCGCCCTAAAAGACTTATAGTCCTGCCCTAAAGAACTGAGAGTCCTGCCCTAAAAGACTGATAGTCCTGCCCTAAAGGACTGATCGCCCCACCCTAAAAGACTGATAGTCCTGCCCTAAAGAACTGATAACCCTGCCCTAAAAGACTGATAGTCCTGCCCTAAAGGACTGATCGCCCCACCCTAAAAGACTGATAGTCCTGCCCTAAAGAACTGATAACCCTGCCCTAAAAGACTGATAGTCCTGCCCTAAAGAACTGATAGCCCTGCCCTAAATGACTGATAACCCTGCCCTAAAGACATTCCATGTGACCAGAAGAGAAGAAAAGTCATTTTACGGGGGAGGGAAGGTTATTGGTATTTGATTAAACATTATGAGATACATCGATTATCAAAACCACTACTATATACATATAAAGATAAGAAAGAGGTGTACATTTTGATTTCTCGCCAACTTTAACTTCTGAAAACAAACAAAAATCATATTAAGCTTCTTGATTTAATATTTTGTTCGATATTTGCACTTAGAACCGAGATAACTAACATCATTTTGAGGTGTATTATTGATCCCGCAGTCGTCTTGTTTTTCTCCTGATTGCAGCTGAAGAGGAAGCGTGTGGGAGCGGGATTTCGAGGCTCGTCCAGCCTGTTTCAGCCAGCTGGAGATCTCCTCAAGAGCTCCGACCAAACACCTGGAGACAATATCTGTGAGGAAGAGAGCGGGAAAACACAGAAGAACAACAACAACACGTCTTCCATCAAAGCCAAAAGCGGCAGCTCTTCCTCCCTAAACAGCCCAAGCAAAAAGCTCAGCAGGAAGCAGCAGAAACTGGCGGAAGCGGCCAGAGACACGCGCCTCATATCACTGTACTTCGGGAAAAAACAAGCTCAGAAGAAGAGTTCATCAGAGCCTGAGGAGACTGAGGAGACTGAAGATGTGTGTGAGGAGACTGAAGATGTGTGTGAGGAGACTGAAGATGTGTGTGAGGATCAGTCGGCCTCAGCTAACGGCCTCAGCAGCTCTACTGAAGATGCAGAGAGAGCAGCTCAGGAGAGTCTCTGTGAGGTCACTGCACATGCTGAGGATTATGGGTAAGACGGAGGAAGACTCGCGCTCTGAGATTCATTCGTCATGACAGAAATGACTCGCTCTGTTCTCATCCGTTGTGTCTTTGTTCCAGCAGAGAGAATCACCAGGATGACGGCCAGGAAAGATCACCAAAACAAGTAACAGTTTATTCTCTATGAAAGCTTTGGTCAGAGCTTCACGGTTTATTCTGCAGAGTCCCGCTCAGCTGTCATGCCTCCTTATTTAAGTTATGACGTTGAGCAATAGGACAAGCGATGTGAAGACCGGGGAGGGTGATTATGTGAAGATCAGGGGGGTTTGGTGGTGTTTGACAGGGTGTGCGCGGCATGTCTGGGGAGGGGTGAGAAGGGAGCACGACGTATTTGAGTATTGGGAGGGAGACGTGTGATTTCCAGGAGATTATCACTCGTTTGCGGGCATCCGGGAGTCTCTGTGCATTTACGAGAGACTCCCGAAACTTCCGGGAGACTTGGGATGTCTGGAATGACCTCCCGCCCCACTCATAATTCTCTCTTCATATAGTCCTGTGCCTATTACATATCCATAATACACTGTGATATAACCGGGCTTGGATTGTATAGCTTTCTCACTACTATCGATCCACTCCAGAGTTCGTTTCAATCGAGCCGAGATCACCTCATTCAGGCGATCTCGGACCGATTGTTTTGGCGATTGCTGGATTCACATATGCCAAACGAACCGCGCTAACTGGGCCAACGAGACCGGTTCCGAAACAAAAGTCTAGTGGCTCGTTTCTGCTGACTGGTACGGTACGGTTCGGTTTGGTACGGGTCACCTTTATCAGGCTTGCGTTTCCACTAACAAGGGTACCTTTTTGGTGGGCGTGGTGTATGACAGAAAGTTTCAGTCGACGTCATTCTAGCTCGAGGAAATCTTTACAATAAAGCTGTACGGGTCACATATCATATGAGAAGCACTTCTCACAACACAGATGCTTCATACACATAAATACTTGTGTAGAAATGTTTATTACTAACTTTTCAATGAACATGAGTTGATTATAACTGCAGATCAATGACAGTGCGAAACAGCCTACTGTAACGTCTGTAATTATATTAAATAACTAAATAAATGAACATATATAAACACATACAGCCCCTTACAGTATCCGATATGTTACCAACTACAGAAGAACTCCATATAGCAGACATTTCTTCCGTATTTAGGTTCAAAACAACACAAATTATAGCCTACAGTCAGTGAAAACCTCTTATCTGTGTCTGTAATCTTCAGCAGCACATGTAGCCTCTGTTAGACAGTAATTCCGTCATTCTCGGTTCATATTAGTCCAAAAGGTGAAGATGATAAGTTAGTAATACATGGCATTTTGTTCATGTTTGCTGAATAATAATGTGCTCTTTTTTTCCGGCTTCTCCTTTGTTTCTTCGCGCTTCACTCTCGCGTTTGTCAGTGTCTGACAGGATCGGGTTTCAAAAGCACGTCAATAATCAAGCGCAGGTTATTATCATCAGCTCAAGAAGTTTGTTATTTCAGATATAATGTTAGACGCGCGCGAGCGCAAGGAAGAAAGCGAAACCGCTCGCGCCTCAGACTGGCTCGTAAAAAACTATGCGGCACAGGGTAAATCTGCTCTTCTTCTTGGCTTTGTGGCTGTTCATCCAGATGACAACAAGGTTAGTTTGAGCCCAGATCGACCATAGCTCATTATTATATGTATTTATAATTCCACTATAATCTCTCGCTGTGTTTTTCAA